>NC_138869.1:15872314-16044594 GCF_965194805.1 Balaenoptera borealis
AAAGGCAACCACTGTGTTTAAATGGATAACACCACCGTCAACCCCAAACAACTTCCATGAGTGCCGAACTGGAGGCCAGGAGTAATTCATTACGAGCATGAAGAACTTTCCCTGCCTGATAAGGAAATCTTGATAGGATATTCTGTTCCAATTTGAATTATTCAAAAAGCAGATTATACTTTCAACACAGTCACACACACACGCAAGTGAAAGTAAGAAACGAAAAAGAAAAGTGTTCTTGCACAACTGGCCACAAAGCAAACTGAAGGATACATGAAAAGACATCAACATTTCACAATTTAGACTCAATGCAATTTAAACTTTCGAAGTATTCAAATAGAGAAACACCTGATTCTTGTAACCTGCTCAGATGCCTTGATGTAGACGATCAAGATGGATTTCAGGTATGAGATAGACCCAATGATGAACTTAAACAACGTTCCTTGTGGTTTGGTTTGGTTTCTTTTATTCTCATGCAGACTTTCAGCACACAGCTTACCAAAACGAACTCAGTACAACACCTAAGACCTCCTCCAATACCCACAGTATTTTATTCCTACGTCTATGGCTACATCGTTTTCTTCTTACATCAAGGTCACTTTGTTCCTTCATCGTTTGGTGGGACACAAGCAAAAGTTATTTCATCGACAGCAATAAGTTTACCACTTTTCCCAGTTACCCCCTTATCCCCCCACAAACCTAGGTGCATTTGTGGGAAGCAGCAGAGTCCCAAACCCTGGGGTTATATCTTGCATGCACTGGGTGCTAGTTACCGGACAAGTGATTTCACTCTCTGCACCTCAGCTTCTTCACCTGTACCTGACTCACAGGGTTTCTGTGATGTATGGCTCTGGACCTGGCTTACAAGTACTTAATGGGTATTATTATTTTTAGCAACCAGTCAGAGAAGAGACCACTTTCTCCCTGCCTGCAGCTTACTCTGAAGAAGGGACCTGAACCCAATCCTTGGCCTTATGCGTGCCCACGTAGCCACACGAGTCAAGAGAACTCCAAGAAGGAAGTAGACCTCACACATCCAAATCCTTCCCACTCCACGAGCACTCCTGAGGACCTTATCAACAGGAAACAAAAGCACAATACTACTATAATGAAATGTCTGGCTTTTCTTTTCTAATTAGAAAAGCCCGAAGATTGTAGCCCAGGGAACAGCTAAATATTTAGAATGTTAAAGAAGTTATGAAGACCGAGGCCCCCCACCCCTATTACCCTATCGTTTATCCTGTTCCTGACCATTTCAGAAGAAAAAACTTGTGATGCTCAAATCTGCAGCAATGGGGATGTATGTGCACCCGTTGAAACCTCCCTCTCGTGAAGTGCAGTCTGAACATTTGGGGAGGAAAAAAATAGGAGCTGCTTGTGTCTATAGATAAATGCTGCTTTCAGCTCATATCCCATGACAGGCACCTAAACCATAGGAATCCACCAGATTCCTTGATGTTCAAGTGGCTTCAAGTCAAGGGCTGGATGCTATTATCTTATGTTTCAAGAACTTCCCTTTTTAAAGTTCTAATTCTTTCAGTTTGCCAGCAACCACTTTCATTTCTTGGAACCCAACCTACTCTGATTAAACACACGTTCACAGTTAAGAAAAAAGAAAGTGACTATTTTTGAAAGAGAGAAGCAGATAATTTTTGCTTACATATCTTGGCAGATGAAATACACTGTATCCTTCAGAATTTAAATCATCAGCACACCACCTGGCAAGTTCAATTCTCACGTCACCAATGGGCATCCCTTTTACTGCTCCCTTTAATGTTTTCTTTTTTTCCCCTCCTCTCATAAACCTTCAGGCTGCTTCACTTCTGAGCTAGGGCCAAAAGTACTAGGCAGGACTGCCCCCTGGATCTCATCCGCTCCCTAAAGCCCTCACCAAAGGCAGTGACAAATTTTGGAGACTGAGCTATGAAGTTTCCTTTTCTTTCCTACTCCACATCTCCATGACTCTTTAGAGAGAACTTAAATAGGCTTAGGAGAGAAACTCCTTATTGATTACAGCTCTCAGGCTTCCACACTCACCTGACCCGGGTCAGGCACTCTGTTGCCAACACACGCCCAGCCAGGGGTGCGAGTCCTGCTCCTCGGTAGTCAGCTCCTAAATATTGAGAAAGAAAGAAGACTGAATATGAGATTGGCCAGATGTGGGTGCCTAAGAGAAATTTTCAAATTCCACACTTCCACTTTCGTTAGCCTCCTTCCTGGAGAGACGACCCCCCTCCCCCCCCAAAACACACACACACACACACACACACACACACACACACGACCACCACCACCAAATCTGACAGGTAGGTTGGTGGGATCACTTAGGTGAGGATTACAGGTAACTTCGCTTATTTGTTTCCAATATATAACTGACAAGTGAGACTAAGTGCGCACAAACTTCGAACACGCCGGGGGGCTGAAACTAAGCGAAGTGTTTGGCAGAGCCCAAAGCACTTGTTTCCCAGAGCGGAGGCCAAGTATCCTCATCGGGCGTGAGCTTCGTCCACACTTCATCCCTCACCGCTCCCGGGGTTTTCTTCCGTTTTTTAAAACCTCCCCACTGGGGCCCCAGCGCATGCATTATTCTCCCAACCATGCAGCACGAGGGACGGCTACATTTTAAGAAAGATTGTTTCCTTCAGCGGACTCACACAGGACACCCCCGCACACACCTCCCAAAAAAAAAAAAAAAAAAAAAAAAACTGTTTCCTGCAGCAGCTGCAACAGTTTCCAACTTGGGGGAATGCCATTCCAATCCAGAATGGGTAGCCCTCAAAGCCAGTCGATGGAGTCCAGAATATTTTTAACCTCAAATGAACCCCCCCAAAATGCCCTCAGTAAAAGAACCTCTAAATGCATGCAAGTGCATGCAAATCCACCAAGAACTCCCAGAGAGCGAGGCAAAAACTTCTGCCCCCGGGGGGACAGTACCAACTCCCCGCGCCCTCTGCCCGGCCCCAGCCGCTACCTTGGTGCCCGGGGAGCCACGCCGCTCCGGGGGAGCAGGGCGAGGAGAGGGGTTAGCAGCCGCTGGGTAATCCCATGTCCGCGAAGCGGGAGCTCGTTCCGTGAGGATGGAAGCGGAACACCCACACCTCCTCTGGGCGTGAGCGTTCTCTCTCCACCCTCTGCCTCCTCCTCCACCACCACCTCCTCCTCTCCTCCCACCCCAGCGAGCCTGAGGAAACGCTTCAGCAGCTCATCCACATGGTTACTGCACTTCGAAGCGACTCCTGGCAGCTTATATAGGCCGGGAAGCTCCCTGGGCAATGTAGTCCGAGTCCGGGGTCGTGGCGGCGCCTGGGGCCGCGAGGATGAACTACAGGTCCCAGAATCCTATGGGCTCCCGGGCTGGGCTCTAAATAGACGCACGCCGGGACAGGGAGGGGCGTCCGGCCGAGAGTCCGGGCTTCAAAACCAGCTCGGGTTTGAGAGCCGGCTGGGTTTGGAGCCCGCGACCCAAAACCATCTCTGGGGGCGCCCCCAACCCTTGGGGACTCTCCTCCTTCGGTTGCCCCCTTTCCCTAGAATCCAGGTGTCACTGGGAGCAGAGAGCGGGGAGGAGCTCGGATTTCTGCTTTGGGAAGTTTTTACAAGCTGTTACCCACCCTTCCCCCGCTTTGAGTCCCCGAGCCAAGAATTTCAGAAATCCAGGGCACAAAAACGCCAGTGTTTGCGGTCAAGGATTAAAGGCGCGAGGTTGTCTTTATTTAATCTGCTCTGCCCTGTTCGGGTTTGCACAGAATACTAAGTCTGGGAGCAGCGCAAGCGGGGATACAGGCAAGTGGCTTGAGAACACTTTCCTGAACCCGAACTGCTTGTGTGTTTCCTCGCCCCGCAGGTGGTAAAGAAACGCAAGCCTCTCGGTGCACGAATAAAGGAGCCGGGTTGTGACTTGCCAGCGCTGAGATTGAGAGGCAGAAAACAAATACAAACCGCGACCTCGGTCCTGACCCTGCTACAGGCAGCCCCTCTGCTCCCGGGAGCTGTAAATGCTTAAGTAAATAAACCGCAAACCAGAAAAATAAGGGCTGTGGAGAGAGGAGCTCACACAAAGATGCGCGTCCAGGCGGGGCGCCCTCCAGCAGCTCCGACAGGGGCTTCAGGGACAAGGTGGCTTTCAGCTCACTGCTAAGTGATGCCTGGCTATAAGCTTCAGGCTGCGGCTTTTGCAGGGAGGGCAAGTCAGCCTCAGAAGATGTGCGTTCATTCCTCAAACGTTTCCTGAGAGTCCACTGGGTACCAGGCGCTGTGCCAGGCACTGGAGTATGGTGGTGAGCCAAAACACATCGCAGTGTTCCGGACAGGCACTGCCTACTGCCGCGTAGGATCTGCTACAGCAATAGCAATAATAATAACTGGGGAGACTGATTTTGAGCCCAGCCCACATGCACTTTTCATGAGTTTTAACAACCCTAGGCATATTTATTATCCCTATTTGACAGACGCGCAACTGAGGGCTCAAAGAAATCAAGTAACTTCCCAAGATGACACCGTCAACTAAGTAGTGCAACCTGCATTCCAAGTCCAGCCTATAAGTGTACTAGGTCCTTGTCTTTCGGGAAATCCATCACCACCGCCTTAAACGGCCTCCCTCCCCATTTTGGGAGCAGCCTCTCAGCCCTTGGGCAAGTCATTTTTATCTCTTTGCCCTAATTTTGCCATCTTGGAGGGAGAAAATCATTAGAATTTGCCAAATTTCTGTCAAGTTTGCTTGATACAGAGTCAACAGTCTTGTGAAACTTCAGAAACAAATTAGGGGAGCAGCATAGCTAATAATTATTACTGACATAATAATGCCAAAACTAATAATAATTACTGACATTTATTGGGTACAGGCCATGTGCCAGGCATTACTCTAAACTCTTTATGTACATTACCTCATCAAATCCTATTAATGAACCTTTTTATGAGAAAACTGAGGCACAGAGAGGTTAAGTAACTTCCCCAAAGTCACACAGGGAGTAGGCTGTCCAACTCCCAAACCTTGGTTTTTTACTACTGCCCTCCACAGCTTCCCCAATGTAAACATATGTGTTGTATTTGCACATATAAGCATTTAATCATCCAGGAATGGTTATCACATTCACCTTTGTCCCCTCCTCTCTTTCAGCATCATCTTCTGGTCCCTGGACACCACAGGCTTGTGCCTAATGCCTCAAGCTACCACTCCCATCAGCAGGAAGCTCCCCCATCTTGTCACAACAAAGGGGTTCACACCTTTCCCATCTGTCCCCTCTCTTCCTCCATGAAAACAATCTGTTTTATTGCTGAAGGGTTTTTTGTTCTGCTTTTCATATTCAACAAATCAATCTATGCTGACATAACTGGTAAATACTAAAGGGCAATTGTTCCCTGTGCTTCTAATTCAGAAACACAGTGGGATTTTAACGTGGATTTTCTGAAGAAAACTTGCTCAAGTCTGAGGGCTGGAGTTGGGTGATTTTCATCCTCACCATATAGTGGACACTTAACCTTTAACTGCTTTCTCCACTGTCTTCCCACCCAGACCACAAGTTTCATTAAAGGCAGGGACCATGTTTTATTTATGCTTGTATTCCCTACCACCCCTAACCCAACAGGCCTTAGTCCTCTGTCTGCGCATTTTTTTAGATATGCAAAAAAAAAAGTGTTCATTTTAAAAAGGTGTTTTGACAGGAGGTGTGGCAGGCATGTGGAAAGCTAGATGAACATATTTTTTGAGCACACAAACCTTGTAGCCCATTTGCGTCATAGACTGTTTCCTCTACCTGTGTGTATGAATGGTCCTATTCAACATTTTGCAACTGGCCTCAGGTTCTGGAAGCTACTGGATCACTAGAAAGTAGTTTTGCTAAATTTGCTATGATGCTCAGAGGTTCTCTATGATGGAGTATGACTGATGATTGAATTCCCGATAAAAGGACCACAGCCCATTTCATTCTCCATTATCCATAGAGAGAAGGGGGCTTCTTTGTCTTTGCTGTATTTTTTTCCTGGTAGAATTTTCTAGATCTGTGCTTTCCAATACAGTAGCCACTAGGCATTTGGGCACTTACGATGTGACTACTTGTAACTGAGATGTGAAGTAGGTATAAAATACACACTGAACTTTAAAGACTTAGGACCAAAAAATCAAAATATCTCATTGATAATTTTTATATTGATCACGTGGTGAAATGATAATATTTTGGATATACTGAGTTAAAGTCGATTATAAAAATTAATTTCACCTGCTTCTTTTTACTTTTTTAGGGTATTACCGCAATATTGAAAATTACATATATGGCTTATATTATTCGTTACTGGACAGTGCTGGTCGAGAACACCAAGAATCTGATTCTTGAGATCCAATTTGAGAAGATGACCAGCCCTGAAAGTTGCCATTTATGACTTTGCCCTTGAAAACGCCCTATGCAGGGAAGTAGGAGAGCTTTGCAGTCGGGATACTATCACAGATTGAGTAGAAGTCTGAAGAACGTCCAAAACTAGCACACCAGCCTACCCCAGGGAAACCCTACAAATAGAAACAGGTTCTCGTCAGCGGTATTTAGCTGAAAACTGCAACTGAATTAATCTTCCTAGAAGCCCACCCTCAAATGCTACCCTGATTAACACAGCAAGATATGCTGGAGAAAGCAAAGAACAGAAAAAAAAATGGGTGTGACACCCAGGTGCACCATTAATATCCATGTAACTGTGGCCAGTCACCTAACTGTGCAGAGGCTCAGTTTTTTTGATAGAGTAAAGCCGATAATCCTTGCCCTGCCAAGTTCACCAGATCAAATGAGTCATTGGACATGATTGGCGTTGCAAGCTCACGGTAGCTGTACCAAGAGAACATTATCAACAAGCATGGGGAAAACGTTGATGCGTCATGATATAGTACTCAGTTCCAAACCAAACTTCAGATTATTAGGGCAGCATTAGTCCCAGTTTTCTCCCAGGCAAAAGATTTAAATTGCCTATGAATGTCACAGTGAGCCTTGAGTACTTTCATTAATAGCTCTCCAAATCACTCTTAAATGGCAAGACAGAATGACTGACACTGAAGTCAGAGAATTTGATGTATTTTTTCGGGCCCTGATGAGTTACCTACATGTGCCATCAAACATGAGAACTATCAGTAAAGAGAACGAGCTACTATATAGCCAATCTTCCAACTGTTCTCTCTTGGTCATTGGTCATTATTTACTTTTTGTGGTGGAAGGATGGAATCACAGTCCTCTTCGAGAATCTTATAAAACCCACGGACATTTGCCCCAGCACAACACAGATGCTCACAATTTTAGCACCAGTTCTTGGAATTTCTTGTACCAACACCCCCAGTCTCATTCATACATACCCCTACAAGACTAGATTGTCTTTTAGCTCCATCTTTCTGTCATGTTGTCTCTCCAACCAGATAAACCGTTTGAAGATAGGGAGCAGGTCCTATATTTGTGTAGCATCTAGCTCAGCTTTGCATACAGAGTAGGTGCACAGCATTTACTGGCTAATTCACTGTTGAAACTATAAGGATGGCCAGAAGAAATGATGCACAAACACATAGCAGCCCTACTTGAGATGGAAAAAGTGCAGTTGGCATTTGGACAAGAGCAGAAGAGAGGCCAATTTGGCATGGAGCTAGGAAAAGTAAGGTGTTTTTCCTGAGCCCAGGCTCTGGGCATCCTCTGAGGCTAGGAAAAGGCATGAACAGGGACAGGCCCTATATTTGCTGTCCCATCTCTGGAACTTAAAGAGACTCCTGGTCAGTAACCTTGCACGTGGAGGGAATCTGGGCAAATTGTCAATGATATAAAATCTGGGAGGCAGCATAATAGCTACAGAAGAATGCAAAAATTAAGTTCTCACTACCACTTTAAGCTATATGAAAGTGACAGCTATACCATCTCTGATTATTGCTGCCAACATTATCAAGAACCACGTAAGCAAATCAAGAGCACTATTGCTTTCTTACCCATTATCTTCCTGGGACACATGCAGAACCAGGGCTTTATTATCGTCTCAGACATTTCCCCCATGTCCTGCCTCCCAGCTGTACGACTATCATCCTAATCTACTCTGGTAGCCAAGCTAGACCTAGGGACTTGAAGAAATCTTGGGAAAGTCCTCATTATCTTATCCTAGTGTTTGAAATGAAAGGCAATCTGTCAAAAGAAAAACAGAAAGCTTTTCCTTACAGAAGATTTCAGCTAATACATGTAGAAGGAATAATAAAATTAGAAAATCACCATTTTGCAGCTTCTGCTGTAAACATGTGTTTAGACAGATATCAATAAATGCCAAACCTCCTGGGCGAAATGTTGATGGGAAAAAAGATATCATATGGTCCTTAAAAATCACCTCCCACACTACTCACTAATTATGAAGTGGAAAGTGGACCTTTACAGTGAAGAAATATGGCAAGCACCCACATTAACCAAGTAATCAAATTTACCATCAAGAATACTGGAACACGCAGAAACTATTTACATCCTGATATGATTCTATAAGAAACCCACAATATCACATGTGAAATGTTCTTGCCCAAAATGTTTCAGCATACAGTCAGACAAACCCAGAATATGGGGCATTCCACAAGACCACTGGTCTGGACGCTTCAGATAAATCCGTGTCATGGAAAAAAAAAAAAATCGCAGGAGGACTATCTAGATTTAAAAGACTAAAACAAACATTACAACTAAATGCAACATGTGACCAGTGATTGGATCCTGAATTGGAAGAAATAAGAAAATATATCTATGGAAGACATTTTTCAGCAACTGGAAAAATTTGAATCTAGATTGTATATTAAAGAATATTATGGAATTATTCATTTTCTTGGGTGCGATAATGGTATTGTGGTTATGTAGGAGAATGCCCTTGTCCTTAGGAGGCATACCCTAAAGCAGCGGCCCTCAACATTTTTGGCACCAGGGACTGGTTTCGTGGAAGCGTTTTTCCACGGAGAGGGGGAGGCGATGGGTCAGGCTGTAATGCGAGGGATGGGCAGATGGGGAGCCGCAGATGAAGCTTTGCTCACCCACCGCCGTTCACCTCCTGCTGTGCGGCCTGGTGCCTAACAGGCCGTGGACAGGTACCGGTCCCCAGCCGGGGGGTTGGGGACCCCTGCCCTAAAAAAGTATTTAGAAGTGGAATCTCCTGGTGTCTGAAACTCACTCTCAAAAAACGCATATGTATTTAATCTGAAAAAATTGTTTATGTATTGGTACTTGTCTACTTCCTCAAAAAACGATCTAAAATCTTGCCACATTTATAGATATTTCTATGACCATTTTTGTGATCCTTTCACAGTTATGCTGGAGAATTATTTCATAGCTTTGAAGGTGATAGTTAAGTGCAATAAATTATTTTACAATTTCCATTTAAGTTTTTCAGTAAAATGTAAAACAAGCTAGTTCCTGTAACTAGGCATATTTGTGTCAAAGGTGTCCAAGTTATGAGTAATTCATTGCAATTACTTAAGGTCTTTTCAAGGCAACCAGAAAAGCAAAGCAAATGACACATGAGAAAAGGGAAGTGGAAAACTTGAGAATTTTTACAGACTTCATTTTTCCCTTCTCCTGGGAAAGTTATTTAATGATCAATAGACCTGGTCACTAAAGCAAGTACTGAAATCTACTTAATTCAGTTACCAATCAAGCAGAACCTGCAGCTTTTTCACTTCCCGTGTTATATCAGTGTATCCGGACTCAAGAGAGTTAACTGCTTCCTTTTGTTCCCACTTAATTTTGTTCCCAGATTAAAGTAGTATTTTCCTCTAATTGTAGTTTTAGGATATGGGTAATCTGCATCATGAGTTCAACCCAGATGGAGAGTTTGAGTTTAATCCTTCACGAAACACATCAGTGAGGGGGGGTCAGCCCAGGGAAGTGGGATTGGAGAGGTGGGGAGTAAAGTAGAGGGATTTATATAGGAACACTTTATTGGCTACTTAAGTACCTGGCTGTCAGTATTAAACTGATATTTAATGGGTACCTACATACTCTACCAGGTGCTTAGCTGGGCACCAGGAAGCATGGAAAAGACTAAGTAGAATGCAGAGTGTTTTGCTGTCTGCTTTTTCTGTATCATTACCTTCCTTCCAAAGGAATTTCAGACTTTCAAGTGTGGTGTTTAGAGGGTAACAAATAGGAAGATTGGCTGCTTTTTAATGGTTAAGTTGTAGCCCTTAGATGGTGTTTCATCCCATTTCCTTCACTATCCTTCTTTCCAGTAATATTTTGCAGACCTAGCAGCTGTGACCTAGGAAATCGCCTAGATGCTGTCCAGGTCCTCCGGCCTTCTTTAATTACTTCACCACCATCTAGGGTGATGAAGTAGTTAAAGAAGGGACTATTTCTCCAATAAAGATACACATTATCAGGATGATTCTTTGTCATGGAAACACTTATATCGAATATAATATAGCAAGTGAAGGAGAGGAATAGCTTCTTGTGAGTAGTTTCTCTATTCAACTCTCCCTCAAACAAGCCCTTTTAATTACACTTATAACTGTGCTACCTCTCAGGGGTAGGAGGAGGAAGAAGAAAGTGCATCTATTTTAAAGGCAAAGTCTCACTCAACACCTGAGATGCCTGGAGAAGTAGATGAAGTTGGCAATCCTTGATGCAAATGAGCGATTCTATGCAGATAAGTGTTCACTAGAAAAAAAATTAAACAAGCAGATTGTACTCTCATTATCAAAAATAAAGATATTTGGAAGAGAAAGATTGTTTCAAAAGAATCCCATTCATAGGAAAAGCAAGGCCTTTCTTTCTGAGTTTTTGAATATACTGTTTTCTACCTGAATGAAAAAAACATGTAGTAAGGCTCAATGAAAATAATTCCACGTAGTAACAAGTAAACAGAGCTGGTCTTTCCAAAAAATGATTCCAGTAAGAATTTACTAATTATTTTTAACTTGTGCATAATTGAATGATCATTTGACCTTCAGAAAAAGCAAACTATTTCTGTTCATGTGATTTTGGAAAAGTACACTTGGCTTGAGAAGTAGGGTGAAAAGCTATTATTAGATAGATCTTTGTGTTTTGTCTGTTGCCCTTGCTTTAAAAATAAGAAGTGTACATTCTGACCCCAAATCAGTGTTAGAAATTAGGTTCTCAGGGCTTCCCTGGTTGCGCAGTGGTTAAGAATCCGCCTGCCAATTCAGGGGACTCAGGTTCAAACCCTGGTCCGGGAATATCCCACATGCCACAGAGCAACTAAGCCCGTGCGCCACAACTACTGAGCCTGCGCTCTGGAGCCCGTGCTCCGCAACAAGAGAAGCCACCGCAATGAGAAGCCCGCGCACCGCAAGGAAGAGTAGCCCCCGCTCTCCACAACTAGAGAAAGCCCACGCACAGCAACGAAGACCCAATGCAGCCAAAAATAAATAAATAAAATTTTTTAAAAAAAGAAAAGAAATTAGGTTCTCAGATTAATAGCCTTTATTTCTCTTCCACTTAGCTTATTTTCAGAACATTATCACAAGGGAAGAGGCACCGATATTAAAAAAGAAAAGGGCAGGGTTTCCCTGGTGGCGCAGTGGTTGAGAGTCTGCCTGCCAATGCAGGGGACACGGGTTTGAGCCCTGGTCCGGGAAGATCCCACATGCCACGGAGCAACTAGGCCCGTGAGCCACAATTACTGAGCCTGCGCGTCTGGAGCCTGTGCTCCGCAACAAGAGAGGCCGCGATAGTGAGAGGCCCGCGCACCGCGATGAAGAGTGGCCCCCACTTGCTGCAACTAAAGAAAGCCCTCGCACGGAAACGAAGACCCAACACAGCCAAAAGTAAATAAATAAATAAATAAATTTATTAAAAAAAAAGACTTCTTATAATGCTAACCTATTTTGGAACCATGTTTTGAAGCAAGAGCGGCACTTGGTGACATGTCAATCCACATTCAAAGTAAAAGAGGGAAAACACTGTCATGTGTTTCATGGAATAATTTTTTTTTTTAATTTTTTTATTTTATTATTATTTATTTATTATTTGTTTTTGGCTGTGTTGGGTCTTCGTTTCTGTGCGAGGGCTTTCTCCAGTTGCGGCAAGTGGGGGCCACTCTTCATCGCGGTGCGCGGGCCTCTCACTATCGCGGCCTCTCTTGTTGCGGAGCACAGGCTCCAGACGCGCAGGCTCAGTAGTTGTGGCTCACGGGCCTAGTTGCTCCGCGGCATGTGGGATATTCCCAGACCAGGGCTCGAACTTGTGACCCTTGCATTGGCAGGCAGATTCTCAACCACTGCACCACCAGGGAAGCCCTCATGGAATAATTCTTAATCAGCAAGTAATTAAATTTTGCTTAATTGCAGCCATTAAATTATAATCTTATTTTTTTGTTACTATCTCATTTAAAATGTAATAAAAGCAGAAAAATCTTGAAGAAATGAAGAAACAATGGAGTTTGCCTTAAAAGTCTATTTTGGAGGGGGGAAGAGGTCATACATTTCTATCATTTCCCCATAGAGAAGAAGCCTGTTTGGGAAGTTTAGGAAATTTTTGTACATAGGATGGAACACCCTGCTAGAGACATGTCACTGGCAAATGTTGGCATCCATAAAGCACACAACAGCAAAGAGAGCTGGCAGATTTGGGTAGAATTTCGAACGCATGGGTTGTTTTCAGAGTATTTGCCAATGCTAGGTTCTCTGATTCCATGGGTTCCCCGGTCCCTCCCACAGCGCCTGGCAGGTGGTGGATACTTGGCATCTATTTATTATATAAACATATGAAGTCAATATATTTCTTAACATTGTGTATATGCGTGGGATATCTGGGTCTCTAAGGATCAGTTAAAGTGGTACTGGAGATCCCTAAAGTATCATAAACAAACTAGGTAGCCCTGGTTATTTAATATTCATTTACATGTATTAAGAAAAGTGTATTCATTTAAAATTTTCTATTAAATTAAGATACAGCCAATACTAACTAGTAAGTTATCTGTATCCTAGATAAGTCAACCATGCCTGCGAGTAGAGTCGAGTCAAAATGCCTAGATTTTTCCACTCCTAGTTATCTGTCTACCCAAGGGAAAGGAAAACATACATCCCTACAAAAACTTGTGCACAAATGTCCATAGCAGCATTATTCATAATTGGCAAAAGTGGAAACAACCCAAACATCCATCAACTGATAAAATGATAAACAGAACATGGACTACCTATACAATGGAGTATTAGTCAGCCATAAAAATAAATGAATTACTGACACATGCTATAAGACGGATGAACCTTGAAAACATTATGCTAAATCACAAAAGGCTGCATATTATATGATTCTATTTATATAAAACATCCAGAATGCACAAATCTATAGAGACAATGCAGATCATTGTTTCCCTAGGCCTGGCAGGGAATGGGGTTGCTGGGAGGGAATGGAGGGGACTGCTAAAGGGTATGGAATTTCTTACTGAGGTGGTGAAAATGTGCCAAAATTGATTGTGATTATGATTGTACGCCTCTGTGGTTATGTGAAAAGCCACGGAATTGTACACTTTACATGGGTGAATTGTATAGTAGATGAATGATTTCTCAATAAAGGTATTACAAGAGAAAAATGCTGGGTTTGAAACCTGGGACCCTGCCACTTACTAACTTAGGTAAATTACTTATCTGAAAAGGGGCCAATATAGTGTCTCCCTCATGGGGTTGTTGCTATAACGATTAAAGGAGATAATTCTAGGGAAAAGCCTCAAATATAACAAGCACGTAAGTGGTAGTATCATTCGTTATTATAGTATATTGGCTGATCCACAGCCCCTGCTGCTGTGTTTTGAACCATTTAGGAGACACCACAGGACCATAGCCAGCAGTACAACTGCATGTGAAAAGGTGACCTGAGCCAACAGCTGCTCTTTAATTAATTAACTAACTGACTTATTTTTATGTTTAGCTTAGTTCTATTTTCTTCTTCCAGTTTTATTGAGATATAATTGACTTACAGCACTGTATAAGTTTAAAGTGTACAGCATAATGACTTCTACACACATCATGAAATGATTACCACAATGTTTAGTGAACATCAATCATCACATATAGATACAAAATTAAAGAAAGAGAAAAAAAATTTTTTCCTTGTGATGCCAACTCTTAGAATTTACTCTCTTAACAACTTTCATACATAACATACAGGAGTATTAATTATAGTTATCATGTTGTACATTACATCCCTAGCACAATACTTATTTATCTTATAACTGGAAGTTTGTACTTTTTGACTGCCTTCATCCAATTCCCTCTCCACTCCCCCCTGGTAACTACACATCTGATCTTTTTTCCTCTGAGTTAGTTAGTTACTGAATTACTTAGTCTGTTTTTGGAGGATAATGGGCCTGCAGCACTGTGTTAATTCCTGGTACAGAGTATAGTGATTCCATATTTCTATGCATGGAATGTATTTCAAAATGATCACAACAATAAGTCTAGTTATGATCTGTCACCATACAAAGATACTACACGATTATTGACTATACTCCCCACACTATACATTTTGTACCTGTGACTCATTTATTTTGTAGCTGGAAGTTTGTACGTCTTAACCTCCCTCACCAATTTCTCTCCCTGACCTAACCCCTCACCTCTGTCAACCACCTGTTTATTCTCTGTATCTATGACTCTATTTCTGTTTTGTTTTGTTTGTTCATTTGTTTTGATTTTTAGATTCCACATATAAGTGAAATCATACAGTATTTGTCTTTCTCTGACATTTCACTTAGCATAATATTATACAATGGGGAAAAGACGGCCCCTTCAACAAATGGTGTTGGGAAAATTGGACCACTCCATGCAAAAGAATGAAACTGAACTTGTCTCTCACACAGTTATAAAAATAACTGCAGGTCCCTCCATGTTGCTGTAAAAGGCAAGAATTCATTTTTTATGGCTGAATAATATTCCACTGTATTCGTCACTTTCTTTATCCGTTCGTGTGTTGATGGACACTTAGGTTGCTTCCATATCTTGGCTGTTGTAAATAATGCTGCAATGAACATAGGGGTGCATATATCTTTTTGAATTTGTGTTTTCGTTTTCTTCAGACAAATACCCAAAGTGGAATTGCTGGATTGTAGTGTAGTTCTATTTTTAATTTTTTGAGGAACTTCCATACTGTTTTCCATAGTAGCCCCACCACTTCCATTCCCACCAACAGTGCACGAGCGTTCCTTTATCTCCACATCCTTGCCAACGCTTGTTATTTGTTGTCTTTTTTATTACAGCCATTCTGGCAGGTGTGAGGTGACAGCTCATTGGTTTTTTTTTTATTTGCATTTCCCTGATGATTGGTGTTGCTGAGCATCTTTTTGTGTCTGTTGGTCATCTCTATGTCTTCTTTGGAAAAATGTCTTTTTAGATTCTCTACCTTTTTTTAAAAAAAATCAGGTTGTTTCATTTTTTGATGTTGAGTTGTATGAATTCTTTGTATTTTTGGATATTAACTCCTTATCAGATATATAATTTGCAAATATCTTCTCCCATTCAGTAGGCTGCCTTTTCATTTTATTGATTATTTCCTTCACTGAGCAAAATGTTGTTAGTTTGATGTAGTCCCATTTGTTGAGTTTTGCTTTTGTTTCTCTTGTCTGAGGAGACATATCTAGAAAAAATATTACTAAGACTTATGTCAGGGAGTGTACTGCCTAGGTTTTCTTCTAGAAATTTGATGGTTTCAGGTCTTACATTTAAGTCTTTAGTCCATTTTGAGCTTATTTTTATAACTGTGTGAGCGACTAGTTCAGTTTCATTCTTTTTCATGGAGCGGTCCAATTTCCCCAACACCGTTTATTGAAGGGACCGTCTTTTCCCCATTGTATATTCTTCCTTCCTTTGTTGTGGATTAATTGCCCATATAAGTGTGGGTTCATTTCTGGGCTCTCTATTCTGTTCCATTAATCTATGTGCCTGTTTTTGTGTCAGTACCTAACGGTTTTGATTACTGTAGCTTTGCAGTGTAGTTTGAAATGAGGGAGCATGATACCTCCAGCTTTATTCTCCTTTATTTTGATAGAGAGTACACTGAATCTGTAGATTGCCTTGGAGAGTATGGTCATTTTAACAATGTTAATTCTTCCAATACATGAGCCTAATATACCTTTCCTCTGTTTGTGTTGTCTTCAATGTCCTTCATCAGTGTCTTATAGTTCTCCAAGTACAGGTCTTCTACCTCCTTAGATGGATTTATTCCTCATTATTTTATTCTTTTTGATACTATTGGAAATGTGATTGTTTTATTAATTTCTGGGACAGTTCATTGTTAGTGTATAGAAATGCAACAAATTTCTATATATTGATTTCATATCCGGCAACTTTACCGAAATTGATGTTCTTTAGATTTAAATAAAGAAACAGAGAGACTAGAGTAACTGACTGTGAGGCCTAAATTTTCAAGGTCACAGGGGCTGGACAAGCCCTGTGCAAATCAGAGTGATGAGGGAGCAGAAATAACTGTGAGGGAACAGAGAGGAACACAGAGGAGATGCTCACCAGAAGGTGAGATGCTGGGAGTAAAGTTGAGGTTGGCCAATACCTAGAACCGTCTGAAGTCCTGGTAATTTCCTTGTCACATTCCAAGCCATTCATAGCCATGCAGTGTGCCACCACCACTGTGTGAGGCAGTGTAACCGAGTACTAAATAGCAGAGGTACTGCCGTCACATTGCAGAAGTCCAAGTCCCACTTTCCAATCCCAGCATTCCACTTACCAGCCCCATGACTTTGGGCAAGACCTATATTGGTCCCTTTTCAGATAAGTAATTTACCAAAACTCTCTGAGCCTCAATTTCCTCATCAGCCAAATTGGTATCATTATAGAACTTCCCTCACTGCCTTGTTAAAGGAATGAAATGAGACAATGCACCTAAGTGCTCAGCACATAGTAAATACTCAATAAATGAGAGATTATTAGTTAACACTACAGTCTTTATTATTATTATTATTATTACTATTAATGCAACTTTACTCCTTGCACGCAAAGGCATTTAGTCAAATAGCTGGTTATGCCAAGCTGTTTACACAGTGAAGTCCTTTAGTTGAAAAGTAGTTTGTATAAAAGGATACTTGAAAGCAGAAATTTTGGGGGGGGGCCATGCCACACAGATTGCGGGATCTTAGTTCCCCAACCAAGGATTGAACCCGGGCCCTCAGCAGTGAGAGCATGGAATCCTAACCACTGGCCCACCAGGGAATTCCCAATAGTGGAAATTTTATAAAGGAGTTATTTACTCAGTCCTTTCTTTTGCTGACGAAGGAACAGACATCTAAAGATTCAGTGGTTCTTCCAGTTCATAGAGACACACAAAGGCTATGTGGGGTTGAGAAACCAGGCTTCCTGACCCTAGGCAGGAGGTAAGTCCACTGACTCTCAGATCTCTGGAATTGAAACTACTAAATTAAAGTAGCAAACTTTTCTACCTAGTCTCTTAACCAGCTCTTTATTTTTAGTTTTTAAACAGAAGTCAAGATTAAAATCCTAATGCTATTTACTTTTTATTATATCAATGTTTATTTCTGTAAATTTTATTATACACATTATAATAAATTAAATCCACCATTTATTTTAGTTAGGTTTTATTCCACTGAGCTTTTGGCTGGTCCATCAATATAGCCAAGTTCCAACAGGAAAGAGACACTTTTCCATGGTGAAATCACAAGAATGTCCTGGGTTCCCAATGACCTAACCTGTTCTTCTGTTGCTGTGACCCAGAGAAAAAAATTCCTGAAAGAGGAGCAACAGTGGAGTCATTCCATGGCTGACTTATTTTTTTTCACATGACAGTAATACCAATTATCCGAGAAATGGGAGGGGAAAAAAACCAAAATCCTTATTTTTTTTGTCAGATTTCCCAGAGGAGCAAGCATGGCACAGTTCCTTTTTCTTTTCTGCAATTATTTTCAAATTAATTTGCTCCTGGCCCAGTTTACTTTTATTCATTTCTATAGCCATTGCATCACACCCAAATGAGCTTCCTCTTTCTATTGTTAGACAAATTTTCTCAAAATATTTTAAAACTTTCTGCTTCCTCTCCATTCTGTTTTGTGAGTGAAGCGTTTTATTCAGACTCTTTCCTCTGAGTCCTCTTGAGCTACAAAGTTAAATGATAATCCGTGGGTGGGAGACTTTGAGAAAGTTTTGACAGTTGTAGGAAGACAGTTTGTGAGATGACATTTACTGTCTCTCATTGGCTTATCTATGGATGTGCCTGTGGTGTCTTGTATGTTACACTTAGTAAGTTGTCATTAATAATAATGATGAGGATGATAAACACATTATAATAGAGACCATTTACTGAGGTCTTACTATGTGTTAAGTGTTTTACATAGGTCATTCTATTTAATCCTCTTCGCAGTCCTAAAGCGTGGATTTTATTAACCCTATTTGACAGATGAATTCCAAAATTTAAGTAAGTTGCCCAAGATCATTCAACTTGTAAGCAGCAAGGGCTGTCTGAGTCCTAAGCTCTTATTCATTATATCCATGCTTCTCAAACTGTGGTCCTCAGACCAGCAGCAAGAGCAGTACCTAGGAAATTGTTAGAAATGCAAATTCTCATGCTGCATCCCAGATCTGCTGAATCAGAAATTCAGGGAGTGGGGCCCAGCAATCTGTGTTTTAATCAGCTCTCTGAATGATTCTGATGGATGCTGAAGTTAGAGAATCAGCTGCAGCATGCTATGCTTTATAGGCACAAAGGCATCACACCTGTAAGGAGGGAACTGGGAAGTCTTCTGGGAAATGACTCCAGGAACTTTGCCTGGCCAGGGACTGACTGGGACCTGTGGCTTCCTGTCTCTCACAGGGAGGTCCAAGACTTCCCCTGGGTCCAAAGGCCCACAGATCTCCAGGGGTTGGGTGGTTGACCTTTCTCTGAATTCCCCTGAACAGCTAGCATATGAGCTCTGTCTGTGCCTGAACCCTAAGTGGTTTTCATCACCCTCCAATTCCTCCCTGACCCCATGCAGGACCACTCTCATACTTTTCTAGAGACAAGGGAGAACAGCGAGTGTGAAGGTTGAGGTGCAGAGTCCCCCCTCTGGTACTCAGACTCACCATGGTCCAGCTGTGCCCCCAGCCAAAGCACATCGTCTGACACTCCAAAGGATGCTCTGTACATGTGCTGACCTTCTGCTGTGAATCCCAGCCTGCCTCTAGTGATAATGCTGGAACTGAAAGATGTATTTACGTTAGTTTCCTATTGCTGCCATAAAAAATGATCAGAAACTTAATGACTTAACAAACACAGATTTATTATCTTATGGTTCTATAGGTCAGAAGACCAACATGGGTCTCATTGAGCCAAAACCAAGGTACATTCCTTCCTTTCTGGGGACTCTAGAAGAGAATCTATTTCCTTGCCTTTTCAATCTTCCAGAGGCTGCCCACATTCCTTGGCTTGTGGACCCTTTCTCCATCTACAACATCAATAACGTTGCATCTCTCTGACCATTCTTCAATAGTCACATCTCCCTCTGACCACAGCCAAGAGGCATTCTCCTGCTCACCTATGTAATTAGATCGAGCAGGACAATCTCCCCATCTCAAGGACCTTAACTTAATCACATCTGCAAAATCCCTTTTGCCACACATAAGGTAACATATTTATAGATTCTGAAATTAGGATGTGGATGTCTCTGGAGCCATTATTCTGCCTACCAGAGTCTTCTCTTGTAGCACAGAGCACAGCATTCTTTTTCGGAGACTATAGTTGCAAACTCCAAGAGATAGGAGCAAGAAGAGAAAATGAATTCATATATTATTTGTCATTTAGAGGACTATACAAAGCCATGTTTCCTTGATTCCAAGACCATTTACTGAAATATATACCCTGTTTTGAAAAAAAATTTTTTTGAGGGAAAAGGAAGCACTACCATATTATATGTATCCCTAGCTCACAAGATACAACCAGAATTCAGAAGCAATACAATGAGATATGGAAATGTGTTGCAGAATCAAAGTGATAGCTTAGTAAAACCAGCTAGTGTTTATTTCCTTTCTTATACCTATATATTTGGTCTCAATAAAATACGATTATGAAGTAGGCAAGGTAGGAGACTCAGGCGCGTAGAAGCTTAATTACTAAACCTAAAGTTTTCTAAAGAAATGCTGGGACCCAAAGCTAATCTTTGAGTCTGATGCCAGGACCTCTCTATTACGTGAGGCACATCTTCCCAGAGAGACATTACTTCCTCAGTGATCTCCAATCTTTGGGTCACAGACCCCTGGGGAACCAGTGATTACAAGTATTGGGAGTTCATTCAAATGTTAAGCATTGCCTGAAGCTCAAAAAGGTAATATATTTCTAAACCTTTCATATATGTACAGGAACTGATGTGATTTAATAAGCAGTTTCCTTTGCTAATGTACTGCCTTCAAAGCAACATCTTGATGTTTCATTTTCCAAATAAGTGGATACTAAAAGTAAAACTTCTATTGTAGGAGCATCTGAAATATAAATGTATGTTTATACTATACATATATATATATATATATATATAATTTATTCACTTTTTCAATTGAGATCTTCTTGAAAAAGTTGGGAATCATTCTTCTCCATCATTTCATTTGACTTTCCATCTTTACAGCCAGGAGGGTCAGCCAGATGGATATAACAGCACCTCCATCCAGTGGTTATGTGACGATCCACTTTAATTCATCCAACAAGTATTTATTGCGTATCCACTAGGTGCTGAACACAATTCCAGGCACCGAAGATACAACAGAGAAGAAAACAGATGAAGATTCTTGCCCTTGTGGAACTGACATTAAATAATTTAAAACATGAAATACTTAGAACGTTGCTTGGTACCTAGGAATAGCTCAAGAATGATTAGTTCTTATGATTATTATAATTATCAACTTATGTAATATCTAAAATGAGCATTCCAGAGTATTTTTTAAAAATAGAACACATTCCTCTGAATATTTAGAGAGTAAAAATGGGAAGTCCAAAGAGGCAGAAACATTTTGCCACGGGGTTCTTTCATTAGGCATTCTTTAGCATCACTGTGTGGTGAAATCACTGGTTTGGAAAGTCTGCTAACTGAGGCTTTTTAATTTTTTTTTTTTTTTTTTTTTTTTTGTGGCCTTGCGGAGCAGCTTGCAGGGTTCTTAGCTTCCTGACCAGGGATTGAACCTGGGCCCCGGCAGTGGAAGCACCAAGTCCTAATCACTGGCCCGCCAGGGAATTCCCTAACTGAGGCTTTTTAGTTTTGCTAGTTTGTGCTGCAGTCAATGAGAAAAATTTATACCGAGAAAAATTTTCATTTTGTTTGCTTTTTTCTTTTTCTCTTGTTCAAATAGTTTCATCTTGCTTCTCTCCCACCTTCAGAGCCAAATGATGTTGTGCACTAGTGTTGAGGCCACGGACACCAGCCTGATCGGGACACTTCGTGGCCTCACCACTGTGGCACAGCCCTCGTCCAGCTTTGACGGCTGCTGACACTCGAGGTATCACTGCTTCCCGTTCAGCTGTCAGAGAGGAAACCTGGTTTCCCCAGCTCCTCTTTCTTTCCCCACAGCCCACCGCAAGCCCACAGAAGCCTATGGTTTAGCTGTACTTGAGTCACATGGCCATCCCTCGTCCAGTCAGCTGTAACTGGAAGTTCAGGCAAAACCGCCTTGTGCGTCAGAACCACTTAAAGCAATGCTTGGTGGCCCCACCCTCAGACTCAGGAGGTCTTGGGGTGGGGCCCAAGAATTTGCATTTCTAACAAGTTCCCCAATGCTACTGATGCTGCTGATTCAGACAGTTTATACATGCCGGCTCTTGTAAACCAAGCCGCTAGCTGTACTCCTTTGTACCTGTGCTGGGAGGGACATTTTTCTCTTAGCAATGCTGGAGGGAGGCGTGGCAAGCTCCGTGACAATTCCAGTGCAGCCTACCGCTTTCCTTCTCCAAACTTACCATCCGTTCATATTCCCGATGTTCCCGAACAGTGGTGATTGGAGAGAAAGATGGGAAGAAGCTAGGGTGCACCAAAAGAAGTTCAGAGCCAGTAAAAGATGCTTTCTGGGCCTTTGGGAAGAGAGAGGAAGGAATAACATAAACAATCAC
Organism: Balaenoptera borealis; assembly: GCF_965194805.1. Taxonomy (NCBI): domain Eukaryota; kingdom Metazoa; phylum Chordata; class Mammalia; order Artiodactyla; family Balaenopteridae; genus Balaenoptera; species Balaenoptera borealis. The sequence goes on from NC_138869.1 coordinate 15,894,328, forward strand.
CGTCCTAGCTTCTCTTCTAACTCCTAATAACATTGATGCTCACCCATCCTGGAGAGGGCTTTCTGCTTTAACCAGTCCACCCATTCAAATGCTAATCTCCTCCAGAAACACCCTCACAGACACACCCAAAAATAATGTTTGACCAGATATCTGGGCATTTCGTGGCCCAGTCAAGTTGACACAGAAAGTTAACCACCACATGCACTAGACAGAGAGGATTTTCCTGCTCAATGCACCTTCCTGCCTCCTTCCTTTCTCAGGTTTCAAATCTGTATTACGGTCTGGAGGCTTTCAATGCCCGTTCCTTTGTATTCCCTTGTCCCTTTAGTTTTCACAGGTGTTACCAACAATAAATCTTGCATTTCTGATTACATCTTGGCATCTGATTCTTTTTAAATTAATTTTTATTGGACTATAGTTGTTTTACAATGTTGTGTTAGTTTCTGCTGTAGAGAAAAGTGAATCAGCTACAGGGATACATATATCCCCTCTTCTTTGGATTTCCTTTCCATTTAGGTCACCACAGAGCAACGAATAGTGTTCCCTGTGCTATACAGTAGGTTCTCATTAGTTATCTATTTTATACGTAGTAGTGTATATATGTCAAATCAATCTCCCAATTCATCCCACCCCCCTTTCCCCACCTGGTATTCATACGTCTGTTCTCTACATCTGTGTCTCTATTTCTGCTTTGCAAATTAGATCATCTGTATTGTTTTTCTAGATTCCACATATAAGCGATATTATGCAATATTTGTTTTTCTCTTTCTGACTTACTTCACTCTGTATGACAGTCTCTAGCTCTATCCACATCTCTGCAAATGGCACAATTTTGTTTCTTTTTATGGCTGAGTAATATTCCATTGCATATATGTACCACATCTTCTGTATCCATTCTTCTGTTGAGGGACATTTAGGTTGCTTCCAGATCCTGGCTATTGTAAATAGTGCTGCAGTGAATATTGGGGCACACGTATCTTTTGAATTATGGTTTTCTCCAGGTATATGCCTAGGAGTGGGATTGCTGGTTCATATGGTAGCTCTATTTTTAGTTTTTTAGGGAACCTCCATACTGTTCTCCATAGTGGCCGTATTAATTTACATTCCCACCAGCAGTGTAAGAGGATTCCATTTTTTTCTCCACACCCTCTCCAGCATTTATTGTTTGTGGATTTTTTTGGTGATGGCCATTCTGACCGGTGTGAGGCGATACCTCATTGTAGTTTTGATTTGCATTTCTCTAATAATTCTGTAATAATTTGGTTGGATTGTTTGTTTTGCTGATATTGAGCTGCATGAGCTGTTTGTATATTTTGGAGATTAATCCCTTGTCAGTTGCTTCATTTGCAAATATTTTTTCCCTTTCTGAGGGTTGTCTTTTCGTCTTGTTTATGGTTTCCTTTGCTGTGCAAAAGCTTTTATGTTTTATTAGGTCCCATTTGTTTATTTTTGCTTTTATTTTCATTACTCTAGGAGGTGGGTCAAAAAAGATCTTGCTGCGATTTATGTCTGAGAGTGTTCTGCCTATGTTTTCTTCTAAGAGTTTTATAGTGTCCAGCTTTACATTTAGGTCTTTAATCCATTTTGAGTTTATTTTTGTGTATGCTGTTAGGGAGAGTTTCTAATTTCATTCTTTTACATGTAGCTGTCCAGTTTTCCCAGCACCACTTATTGAAGAGACTGTCTTTTCCCCATTGTATATTCTTGCCTCCTTTGTCATAGATTGGGTGACCATAGGTGCGTGGGTTTATCTCTGGGCTTTCTATCCTCTTCCATTGACCTATATTTCTTGTTTTGGAGGCGTCTGTTTTTGACATGAACCACACTGACAGAGTTGGTACTGGAAGTGGTCTGAGAAAGCAGGTGATAAGATGGGATTTGAGGACTGGGTCATCCACTGCCTGGCTGGCAATGAGGATGCCCATCTCTTTTTAATGAGATGGAGCTGATGTACAATATTATATAAGTTACAGGTGTACAACATAGTGATTCACAATTTTTAAAGGTTATACTCCATTTATAGTTATTATGAAATAGTGGCTGTTTTCCCTGTGTTGTACAATATATCCTTGTATCTTCTTTATTTTATACATGGTAGTTTGCCCCTCCTCCTTCCCTCTCTCCACTGGTAACCACTACTTTGTTCTCTATATCTGTGAGTCTGTTTCCTTTTAGTTATATTCACTAGTTTGTTTTAGTTTTTAGATTCCACATATAAGTGATATCATACAGTATTTGTCTCTGACTTATTTCACTTAGCATAATATCCCCCAAGTACATCCATGTTGTTGCAAATGGCAAAATTTCATTCTTTTTTATGGCTGAGTAGTATTCCATTACATATGTGTGTGCATATATATATATATGTATGTGTGTATATATATATATATATATATATATATATATATATATATATCTTTTTTATCCACTATTGATGGACACTTAGGTTGCTTCCATATCTCGGCTACTGTAAATAATGCTGCTATGAACATTGGGGTGCATGTATCTTTCTGAATTAGTATTTTCATTTTTTTCAAGATGTATACCCAGGAGTGGAATTGCTGGGTCATATCGTAATTCTATTTTTAGTTTTTTGAGAACCCTCCATACTATTTTCCACAATGGCTGCACCAATTCACATTCCCACCAACTGTGTATGAGGGTGCCATTTTCTCCATATCCTCACCAACATTCCTATTTGTGTTCTTTTTGATGATAGCCATTCTGACAGGTGTGTGGTAATATCTTTTTGTGGTTTTAATTTGCATTTCTCTGATGATTAATGATGTTGAGAATCTTTTCATGTGCCTGTTGGCTATCTGCATGTCTTCTCTGGAAAAGTGTCTGTTCAGGTCTTCTGCCCATTTTTTAATCGGGGTTTTTTTGTTGTTGTTGAGTTGTTTGAGCTGTTTATATATTTTGGATATTAACCCCTTATTGGTCATATCATTAGAAGATATTTTCTCCCATTCAGTAGGTTGTCTTTTGTTGATGGTTTCCTTTGCTGTGCAAATACTTTCAAGCCTAATTAGGTCCCATTTGTTTATTTTTGCTTTTACTTCCTTTGCTTTAGGAGACAGATTCCCCCCAAAAAATACTGCTGCGATTTATGTCAAAGAGTGTTCTGCCTATGTTTTCTTCTAGGGGTTTTATGGTTTCCAGTCTTACATTTAGGTCTTAATCCAATTTGAGTTTATTTTTGTATATGGTATTAGAGAATGTTCTATTTTCGTTCTTTTACATGTAGCTGTCCAGTTTTCCCAGTACTCCTTATTGAAGAGACTGTATTTTCTCATTGTATATTCTTGCCTCCTTTGTTGTAGATTAATTGAGCATATGTGTGTGGATTTATTTCTGGGCTTTCTATCCTTTCTATCCTTTTCCATTGATCTATGTGTCTGTTATTGTGCCAGTACCATACTGTTTTGAATCCTGTAGCTTTGTAGTACAGTCTGAAGTCAGCAAACATGATTCCTCCAGCTCTGTTCTTCTTCCTCAGAGGACCCCCATCTTGAGTGGTATGTGGGGTACGGACAGCCCCTGGCACAAGGTGGCAGCCCAACTGTTAAAATTTTTACTGGTGCTGACCTGGGAAAATGTCCATGTGGAAAGGAACGTCTACACCAGTGTGCTGATTTTGGGAATTTGAAAGATGTAGAGGAACAATGGATCCAAGAATAATGGGATTGGCTGGTTATTACCAAGTGGCATTGACACCCTACAGAGAGACAAAGAGAAACAAGGGCAGCTAAAAAACCAGTTAAAAAGTACATGTGAGAGCCAAAGGGGCTCTTTGGTAGCTGTTTAAGAGCAGGTCGAGCTGAGTGTCAGGCTAATGATCTGATTGTTAGAATCCAGAGCTCCAGAGATGTTTGGATGCTCAGCCACGGCAGGCTTCCTATGCTAAAGTCTGGGATCAGACTGGAAAAACCTGGGACCCAAAACATGGGGCAGGAACATGTAGGTGGAGGCCCCTGAGAAATGTGGCTCTGAAGACTTCTCTGATCCCCAGAGCCTGCAGAGAACTAGTATTGAGTTTGGAGAAGTAGCAGTTCCTCCACGTGGGAAGACGCGGAAGGTCCCCCTCACCCCAGGCAGTGCCCCCACCTCCTCTGTGCCTGCCAGGCTATAAGGAGAGTTAAATCCCAGTATAGCCAAACTGAGGAAATGCTGGGCCTCAGAAAGGAGAAAAGAGATTTTACTCTAAAGGAAATGCAAGAATTAACTAGCATGATGGAGAAAGTAGAACCCCTCAGGCATTGTTGATGGGAATGTAAACTGGTACAGGCGCTTTGGAAAACAGTTTGGCAGCTCCCGCAAGAGGTTAGACACAGAGTTACCATATAACTAAACAATCCCACCCCTAGTTTATACCCAAGAGAAATGAAACATACGTCCACACAAAACTTGTAGACAAATGTTCCTACCCTGTTCATAGCTGCATTATTCATAATAGCTACAAAGTGGAAACAATCCAAATGTCCATCAACTGATGAACGGATGAATTCAATTTGGTATTTTGGCCACAAAAAGGAAAGAAGTGCTGATTTGTGCTACAACATGGATGAATCTCAGAAATATTCCAAGTGAAAGAAGCAGACACAAAAAGTCATATATTTTACGATTTCATTTACAAGAAATGTCCAGAATAGGCAAGTCTATGGAGACAGAAAGTCGAGTGGGTGTTACCTGGGGCAGGGTTGCGGGGATGAGGGAATGAAGAGTGACTGTTAATGAGGTTTGGAATTTCTTTGGGGGGGATGATAAAAATGTTCCAAAATTAGATTGTGGTGATGGTTGTATAATAATGTGAGTATATGAAAAATCATTGAATTATATACTTTAAAAGGGTAAATTGTGTGGTGTGTGAATTATATCTCAATAAAGCTGTTTTACAAAGGAATTAACTAACACATATGAACCAAAGCCAGGGGAGTAACCTTGGGCCTGAACTGTGTGGGTATTTGATTAAGGGCCCCAAACACAAGAATGGATGGGCAAGAATGTACTGACTTGGAAGTTCTCACTTAGGACTTGGGATTTCATACCTTGGCAAGGACCCCAGGGAAAGAGGCAGACTCACTGCTAGAGTGGATCTAGAAGCTGGGAGAAAGCAGTGGCTTACTCTAAATGAAGGTGAAATGCATGGGTTGCTGAGGCAGATAGAAGAAAGGACTTGATAGCTCAGGGAAGTAAAAATGCTGTTTGGATTTATTCTGAGAGGCCAGAAGACCCACTGAGGACTGTATTCCCCGGGAGGGCCCTCATGAGATGCTAGGTGCCAAGGCTGTCAGGCATGCCCGGGGCAGAGGGGCACCAGCATCACTCAGCAATTCAACAGAGGCTCGCCTCGTCCTGGGCCTCAAAGGAGTACACTCTTTCTGTGCACAGGAAAGATCCCATTGAACTACAAGCCATGACTGCTATCAGGGCGCTTTGGACTCCGTGTGTTCAGGGACCAGCAGGAAAGACAAGGAGTCTATAACTTGACAGGGAAATTGACCCTGATTAGCAGGAAAAGTGTGAGATGTCTTCTCAAAACTGTGTTATGACACTGCCTTTCAGTTAGAGTAAAAGCTTACTAGATCCTACATAATCTGGCCCCCTGTTACTTTCTTGACCTCGTTTGTTTTTCCCCCCTCCCTTGTTCATTCTACTGCAGTCACACTGGTCTTGCTGTTTAGTGAACACAGAAATCACTGTCAGGTCTGAGGTCTTTCATCTAGCTTCCTTAGATGGAAGGGGCAAGAAGACCAGCAGAAGGAACTTAAGTGGGAGTCAGAGCGTGAGAGAAAGTCTAGATAAATTGCCCTAACTGGTGTAGAGTTGATTGCTGAGCTGTACTTTTAACTCTGATTCCTAGCGTGACCTTCTCACCTACGGATTTCTCATCATTTTTTCCCACTTACTCAGTGATTAGTGACCAATAAGAAACTATTTAATGAATTGAGAGAGAAGGTTGATACTTCCTGGAGAATCAACAAAGTTTCCATCTTTGATAATGATGGCTAATAATAGCAAACATTTTTTTGAGGTATTGTGAAATGCTAAGACTTTTACAACTCTATCTCACTTAATCTTCATAAAATCTGTAAGAAGGTGCTATTATTATCCCCGTTTCACACATGAAGAAATAGTGGCTTAGAAAGGTGAATGCTTCTTGTAAGTGGCCGGCTTTAAACACAGCTCTTTCTGAGTCTAAAATCTGTATTATTTTCTCAACAATTTGCTTCTCTTTAAGGGAAAGAGGTCATGATTACTGCCATTCATTTTTCCATTAACTCAATAAATATTCACTAAGTGTTTATTAAGTGCCAGGTCTTGGCCTAATTTTGCAGATACAATGGTGAACAAATAGGCAGGATCCTTGCCTTCATGAAGCTTATCTCCTAATAGTGTAGCAGGACCATCAATCAAAGGAATTCAGGGCTCGGTAGGGCAGCAGGCTTGTGCTGAGATTGAACACTTGCAAAGAGACTGACAAAGATTATCTCTGGCCTGGAATCTATATTTGTGCACAGTTAATATGTAAAACCTTGGTTAAAGCATTGATCTTCTAGCCTCATCAGTTGTAAAATGGGTATAGTAACAGTAGATTTCTTGCCAAGGGGTTGTGATGTCAAATGAGAAAATGTGTGAAAGCTCTTGGCAAACTGTAAAATAGCAAGTATGGAAGGACTTAAAATTTTTTTCACCTGATTTTTTTTTTTTTCATTTGAGATATAGTTGACATATTACATTAGTTTCAGGTGTGCAACAGAATGATTCCGTATTTGTATGTATAGCAAAATGATCACCACGAACTTTCCTTTATATTAAAAAAATTCAAACATAACCTAGAAAGAATAGAACAATAACCACTCAAAAATCCATAAACCAGCTTTAACAATGACCAACTCATGGCCAATTGTGTTTCATCTCTAGCCATCCCCCCCCATTCACTGTATTTTGAGAAGCAACTCCTTGGCAACAGCATGTCTTTCTGTCTATCTATCTATCTATCTATCTATCTATCTATCTATCTATCTATCTATGTATCTATCTATCTATCTATCTATCTATCATCTATTTCAATACATATATCTCAAAGGAAGGAATTCTTTTAAAAAACATACCCACAAATACCATTATCACTCTTAAAAAACTAAAAACAAAATTGACAGTAATTCTTAATTTTATCAAATATCATAACTTGATTTAGTAGCCATATTTGTCTGATTATCCTAAAAAATTTGAGATCAGTACGTTTGAATCAGTTTTTAGATAAGGTGCATATATACTACAATTGTGTGAGATGTCATATTTAATCTATAGGTACCCCCTCTTTCTGGTTTTTGTTTTGCCTTTTTTTTTCCCCCTGAAGAAATTGGGTCTTATAAAACAGTGGTTCTCAAACTTTAGTGTGCATCAGTATGCTTTAGAATCATCTGGAGAACCTGTTAAACGCACAGATTGGTGTGTCCTGTCCCCAGACATTCTGACTGGGTATTGACTTTCTAACAAGTTCCCGGGTGATGCTGATGTTGCTGGTCTGGGACGACGCTTTGAGAGCCGCCACAGTAGGGATTTCTCTAACTGTATCCCTTGGTGAGGTGTCCTTCAACACGTTCATCTTCCATTTTCCTGTTAAGGGAAGCTTATTGAATTACCTACATTACAGCATAATCGTTTAAAACTCAGGGTCTGAAGGTATGTGTTAGAGACGCAGTGTGGCTGGGTTTAAGTCTCGTCTTTTGACATTTATTTGCCTTGTGACCTTGGGCAGATCACTTAATTGTTCTGTGCACTCAACATTCAGGGTCCTCGTGAGGATTAAATGAGATTTCAAAAAATAAAGTGCTCACCTAGTGTATTGCCTGGCACATAACAAATGCTCAATAAACTCGATTATAATTTTTTCAACCTAAAAATAATAATGGGGCGCACAGGCTGCGGAAGGCCAAGACTTTTTGGGTTTTGTTGTTTTCACGTCAGGAGAGCCAAGGAGGAAGGCTCTAAAGGAGAGGTACTTGGAGAGAGGTGGAAAGAGGGCAACTCTTAGGGACACTGAAGTCAGCCTAGGGCTTGGCCCCTTTAAGGAGGGCGGGGCCACGTGACCCAAAGGGTCACATGGCTCGTGGGACAAGATGGCTGCGCCCGCGCTAGGGCCGGCTCGAGGACGAGGCGCCGGGCTCGGTCTCGGTCTCTCTTTGCCTCTGCTCTTGCTGCTGGGCCGGGCGGCGGGGGGCGAAGAGGCCGGGGCCGAGGCGGGCGCGGCGTCCCTCGCGGGCTCGTGTGGTTGTGGCACTCCCCAGCGGCCCGGGGCCCATGGCAGCTCGGCGGCCGCGCACCGATACTCGCGGGAGGCGAACGCCCCGGGCTCGGTATCCGGAGAGCGGCCATTCCCGCCCACCAAGGTGCTCTCTTGGTTCCCTAACGACGGGTGGGGGTCGCCGGGTTCCTCGACAGGGTTGGGATGGGTAAGGCAAGGGGTTGGAGAAAGGCAAGTAAAGATTATAATCACATTGCCAAATCGCGTACTTGCAGATCCAGTTTGATGAGAAGTTCTTCCGCCCTCCGAAACGGCTGGGTCTTGGGGCTCTGCGTAATGCTGAGCATTAGGGAGTTTGGTTTGAGGACAGTTGTCTCTCCTTTTCTTACCTCTTATCTCCTGCTTCCTCGTTCTTGCACCCTGTCTTCTTGATGAGGTTCTCAGAATTTTAAGTCAGATAGATGTGGGTTTAAGTCCTGCGTTCCTCTCATTAATTGTGAAGGAATCAGGACACTGGGTGTCAGTGTCTCTAACCTTGTTGTTTACTTATCAGTAGTCTCTGACAGTAGACTCTGCTTCTTGAGGACAAGGACTTGTCTTATTTATTCTGCTATTCCTAGCACTTTAGTACGTGGGAAAGACTAAGTAAACAGTAGTTGTTTTATTACTATCGTTTATCTATACCTTGCACAGTGCCTGAATGTTTTATGTGCTAGGATATGTAAATAATAACATTAATAATAACTATTACTTAGTTCTTAATTAAAACAAAAAACAAAAAAATAATAACTGTTCCTTAGTTCTTACCATCTTCCAGGTATTTTGCATATTGGTATGGTTGTGAAAACGACTTAGATCTGTTGACTCCCAAAGAAGTTCTTCTTGAATACTAGTACACCCTTTCCAGCTTTTTCCGTCCCAGTTTTTTTTTTCCTGTGGGTTAATTCTGACCAATTTTCAGGACTTAGGTGAGAGGTAACATCCTCCTGCAGGCCTTACCTGACCTCTTTCCTTCCTTCCCCTTCAGTATTTCCATATGCTGCCGTAGTTGTATCTGTTTGCTCTGACATAACCATTACTGAAGATACTTGTCTGTTGGTGTCTCTCCCCAGCTAGGTTGTGAGAGGGAGGGGAGTCAGGACCATAATTTTGGACTTGGGTATAGAGTGTTAGGAGGTTGGTAGCTGGACTTCTCATTGTTTCTCCATCCTGTATAATTACTGGCCTTAAAAATTTTTCCTGTTGTTGCTCAGAGGATGCCCTGCATTATTAGTGTTTATCTTTTGTGTGGTGGGGAGCCTTGGTTACAGTTGTAGTGTGTGTTGGCCATACTTGATTTTAATTCCTCTATAACTTGAATGGTAATTGATAATCAATTTCTCCCTCCTCCTGCAGGGAAAGCCCTCTGTTTATCTGCTTTGTAACTAACAGGGGCGCTGTCTTATTTGCATGTACATTGGTCTGTGTCAAACTTTTGCCGAGAACCTTCTGGCCAGTACTGAACACTCCTCATTTTAAATACTCCAATGTCCTATTGATTCCAGAATGGGATGTACGTATCATTATAAGATACACATTTTTCATCCCTTTAGAGTGGTTTCACGTCCGGACTGAGTATTGTATAGGTCATCTTTGGCCATATCTTGCATTCATTTTATAAAAGGAAAAATATATAATTAATTAATTTATATTTTGTATATGTGCATTTATTTTATGTTTATCTTCCCTTGCACTCAGTTTCTATAATGTTTGGCAGCATCCCAAGTTATTAGTAAACTAGCAGTTGTTGAGAACACAGCTCACAAGCCTTCAAGGACTCTTAAACTTAATGCTTGAACCTGAAGTAGACTTCTTATCAAGACAAAGGACTTCATCGGAGGCTGTTCTTTGTCGCTCTGTTTTCCTTGGTTTCAGATGTTTTAGTTCATGTGCAGATGACTTTGGTCTAATTCTGACACTTAGTCATTTATTCTGAATTCAGGAAGTCCAATATTATGTGAGATACATGGTCGTAGTGATAACCCTTTATTTTCTTAATTTTCTTTCTTTCTTTTTTTAAATAAAAGGATTAATTTTTTGAGCAGTTTTAGGTTCACAACAAAATTGAGAGGAAGGTAAAGAGATTTCCCATATACCTCCTGCCCCAACACAGGCATAGCCTTGCCCATTATCAACATCCTCCACCACAGTGGTACATTTGTTACAATTGATAAACCTACACCGACTATCATAATCACTATCATAATCACCCAAAGTCTATACAGTGGACCCTTGAAAAACATGTGGGTTAGGGGCACTGGCCCCCTGCGCGGTCAAAAATCCTTGTATAACTTTACAGTTGGCCCTCCATACCTGTGGTTCTGCATTCCAGGATCTAACAAAGTGCAGGTCATGTAGTACTGAAGTATGTATCTATTGAAAAAATCTACGTATAAGTTGACCCTCGCAGTTCAAATCCGTGTTGTTCAGGAGTCAACTGTAATTTACATTAGGGTTCACTGTTGGTGTTGGACATTTTATAGGTTTGGACGAATGTACAGCGACATATGTCCATCACTATAGTATCATACAGAATATTTTTATTGCCCTAAGAATCTTCTGTGCTCTGCCTCTTCATCCCTCTCCCTGCTCCCCAGTGGCAACCACTGATCTTTTTACTGTCTCCGTAAGTTTTGCCTTTTCCAGAATGTCTTACATTTGGAATCATACAGTATGTAGGCTCTTCAGATTGGCTTCTTTCACTTAGTAATATTCATTTAAGTTTCCTCTGTGTCTTTTCATAGCTTGATAGTTCATTTATTTTTAGTGCTGAATAATAATTTATTGTCTGGATGTACCACAGTTTATCCATTCACCTACTGAAAGGCATCTTGCTTGTTTCTGAGTTTTGGCAATTATGAATAAAGCTGCTATAAAAATCTGGGTGTAGGTTTTTTGTGTGGACATAAAATTTTCAACACCTTTGGGTAAATACCAAGAAATGTGATTATTGGATCATATAGCAAGAGTATGCTTAGTTTTGTAAGAAATCACCAAACTGTCTTCCAAAGCGGCTGTACAGTTGTGCATTCCTACTAGCAACGCATGAGAATTCCTGTTGCTCCACACCCTTGTCAGCATTTGGTGTTGTCAGTGTTTCAGATTTTGGCCATTCTAAGGAATGTAATGGTATCTTGTTTTAATTTTGCATTTTTTGGTTGACATGCTGAGCATCTTTGCCACGTGTATATCTTCTTTGGAAGGTCCTTGGCCCATTTTTAATTGTATTGTTTGTTTTCTTATTGTTGAGTTTTAAGAGTTGTTTATTTTGGATAACAGTCCTTTATCAGATGTGTCATCAGCAACTATTTTCTCCCAGTCTGTTGCTTATCTTCTCAATCTCTTGACATTGTCTTTTGAAGAGTGGTCTCTGTCTAGATTCTTTTTTTTTTTTTTTTTTTTGCACGTGGATGTCCAGATGTACCAGCATTTGTTGAAGAGACTGCCTTAGCTTCATTGTATTGTCTTTGCTCCTTTGTCAAAGATCATTTGATTATATTTATGGAGGTCTATTTCTGGTCTCTCTCCGCTGTTCCATTAATCTGTTTGGGTGTTCTTTAACCAATACATGTCTTGGCTACTGTAGTTCTATAGTAAGTTGCATAGTGTCTTTCCTCCAACTTTGTTTTTCTCATCAATGTTGTGTTGGTTCTTCTGGGTCTTTTGCCTCTCCGTATAAACTTGAGTATCGTATGGTTGATATCGATCAAATAACTTGCTGGGATTTGGATTGAGGTTGTACTGAATCTATTTTTGTTTTCTGTTTATTTAGTTTAATTCAATAAATACTTATTTGGCACACATATAAGAGTCTGTCCTGTGTTCTGGGCTTAAAGAAAAGAAAGACCTATGCCCTACCCTCAAGGCATTGACTTGTTGGTAGACCTCTCTCTCTCTCTCTGTCTCTCTCTCTCTCTGTCTCTCTCTCTCTCTCTCACACACACACACACACACATAATCACAGTTATATGCAAGCATCATTTTTCTATAGTGACAGTCCTATAGTAGGAGTATGTACGAAGTACTTGGAGAGGAAGAAAGGATTCTTTTTTCCTGGACAAGTCAGGAACTGCTCAAAGAAAAGGCCACATTAGGCTAGGCCTTGGAGGAGACATTTTCAGGAATTGGGGATGGAAGGGCAGGTTGAAGGACATTGCAGGAAGGAGAATAGCATGGGTACAAACAAAGCATTGTACAAGTGCATGGTGTGTTCTGGGATATGTAAGTAGTTTAAGGTTTCTGGGGGTGACATTTTCACCCTTTTTAATGTAACACTTTTTAGGTGTGAGTCTTTTTTAAAAAATATTTTGATCAATTTAATGAACACTTGGCAAGTGCTATTTACAGAGAAGTAAATAGCACTGGGCTTTACCCTCAAGGAATTTAGGTTTCACTAGAAAGTTATGGCAGTAAGAATTGTCTGGGAAACAATATAGATATTTTCAAATTTTACTTAACTTCCCTCTGGTTAAAAAATATACAATGCTCATTGAGAAAACTATTCTAACAATGTTCTGTACAGCTTATTATTTTATAAAAAGGTATCAAAATGTTTTAATCTCCATGTATCTTTTAAAAGAGTTGTTTGAAAAGGCATTGAAGATCATGAGACAATAAAATTGTATGTGGTATCTCTGTATATGTGGGTAAAGTCCATCAATTTCAGGTCTGAGGATGGTTTGATCGGGTAATGCTTACCCAGGTGTCAAGGCACGATTGAATACCATCTCTTCTATGACCCCTTTCCTCCAGGAAGAAGTAGTGTTTCTATCCTCTAAATCCTCATAGCATTTTGTCAGTGTCTGATGGAAACTTGTATATTTTCTGTAAAGTAGTGTTACTTGTGTAATTGATATCTCTTTCTACCGGGGAAGCAACTTTTTAGGCCTCTTTTAATGTTTGTATCCTCCAAGCGCTTTACACATTTAGGCATTGTGTAACAATTTCTGGAATGATCTTTTACCTTTTTTTGTTGGATCCAATATTGAGAAACTGCCAGGGGAATTAAGGGTATGAGATACTTTTTAAAGAAACCCTTGGAAAGCAGTCTTTTTGCTGTATCTCATCCTCCCCAGGATCCTGTGAGATATTATGCCCCACTTTACAGATGTGACAACTGAGGCTGAATAGAATCATGAAATCCCAGGGCTTGAAGGAACTTTAATGCCATTTCATCCATGATTAGTATCAGTAGAGTGACAGGATGATATAGGTAGGTAAGCCCTGTGTAGATAGATAAGGCAGCAGTTTGTGGGCAGATCCAGGGAGATTGCTTCTCTTGTTATTCACCCAGCTTTCTCCAGAGCCTTTAGCTTTTTACTTACGTTTGAGGAGAGGAAGGAAGGAAAAAGGAGAAGTGCTACACAAAAGAGTTGCCTATAAACTTATTTCATTTTTGTGTGTAAAACAAAAGTCCCACAGAAGCAAGTGAAAGAAAAGATTCTTAAAACTAGCTTAGTAGGCTGATAAAGAAGTGTGGGTAGGGACATTTATGGGCTCTCATGGCTGGGAAGTTCAAGTGCAGATATGGCCCCAGAGACAGCTGGATGCAGGGCCTCAGGCAGCATCTCCAGATCCCTCTTTTTGGCTCTCTCTTGGCAGCTCCTCTTTCTTCTATGTTGGCTTCATTTTTAGGTAGTATTCCTTCTCCTAATGATCAAAGAGCTGGAAGAGAAAGAGAGTTTTTTTTCCCTCATAGCTCCAGCAAAAGTTCTGAGATTAACTTTGATTGGGTCGTGGGCCTATCCCTGATTACATCTCCGTGGTCAAAAGAATGTGGTAATTGGCTAGGCCTGAGTCATGGGGCCGGGGCGGGGTGTGTGTGTGTGGGGGGGAGTAGGGGGCGTGGGGCAGCATCATCCAGCTCCACCTGAGACATGTACTTAGTCGAAGAAGTGGTTTTCAAAGAGATGTCACTTGCCCTTACAAGAACAGGAGGGAGTGGGTGCCAGGTGGGCAAAAATCATAGATGTCCACTGCACCTGGCCAGAGTGTGTAGCCCAAATATGGTCCTAGTGATAAGAGAGTTGCTTTGACTTCACCTGTCCTTTTGGCTTGCTTGGCAGTGGCAGAAACTGATGTGGCAGAAGGGGTTTTAACTTACCTCCAAGGAGGAAGGGATTGTTTGAATCTGGACCTTCATGAAGACTTGATCAAAATGGTTCTTTGTATTTGGTTTAGGAGTGTGAGACCTGATGCTCTGGATTTCACTAGAACGACATTTTACATTTGTAGGACAGAGACTTCACTTCATTAGTGTAAATTGGGAATTATGATCCAGTCAGAGCCATGCAGGCTATTTTTATCTGTAGGCTCCAGAATGGAAACTTGGCTTATTCATTGCTGGCTATCTCTGATGGTTAATGAAAGAAAAAAAATTAGGCCAGGAGTCCACAGTGGAAGTTGTGATTGTATTAGCATTGTTGCTGCTCACCTTGAGGGAGAGTGGGATGAAAAACTGAGATAATTGTAAAACTTCATTGGGTACAATGGGCACAGTTTCCTGTAGGCCTTGTGTTTGCACCTTGGGATGAACAACCGTTCTCAGAAAAGGACCTACTTGTCTGCTGCTGGAAAGCTTTTTTTTTTTCTTTAAGTCCTTTAGGAAACATGAAACCTTTTATTAGATCATTTTAATAATCATGTTAAGTTTTCGTCTGCAGGCTTCTATTTTTCTGCTTCTTTGCAGAGCTGCTTAAAATTCTGACTTCTCATCTCGACTGAGGAATCTTGTGTCCCAGATGCTTGGAGAATAATGAGAATAATGTGTGAACCTAGTTCAGTCTTTGAGCAGAGTCTCTTAAACAAGTTTCACTGTGATGCAGACAAGCTATCCATGTCTGGGATGGTGTTATAAAAGACAGAGAATTTTTATAATTAGGAATAATTCAAATGATACATTTTTCATTGTATCCGTGATGTCTCTCTTTCAGTCAATGAAGTTTCTTCATCCATCCATCCCCCCTACTTCCTTCCTTCCTTCTTTCCTTCCTTCCATGAATTATGCACCATACTAGGAGCTGGGGATATAGAAGTGAAAACTTTATTTCTGGTCCCCAAGGAGGCTGGGATCTAGCGCAGGTAAAAACAAGCCATTAAAGTATGTACAGTGCGTGCCAGTTGTTTAGAGGGTGTTTATCAGAGGATCCCAAATGAGGGGGATATGCGCAGCCAGCAGAGGGAAATGCAGGCAGGAAAGGCCTTCTTCTGTAGGAGGTGATCCTTGAGCACTGATGTTATTCACATCACAAGAGATGAAGTGCAGGTGGAGTACAGGGTGAGAGAGATGGGGAGAGATTAGGCTCTGATGCTGAGATATTTTACCCTCAAAGGTGATGGGGATCCCTGAAGAATTTAAGTAGGAAAGTGGTATAATCAGATTGACACTTCATTGTTTGTTTTTTTGAATAGAGTACGTTACATGGTTTTAAAATTTTTAAAAAATTCTATAGAAGGGTGTATAGTGAAAAATTTTCCACTTACGTAATAACCTTCCCCTCGACAACCACTGCATGAGTTTCTTGAATATCTTCCCAGAGCCGTGTTCTGCAAATGTAAGCAAATCCAAAAAAATATGTGAATCTATGTTCTCCCGCCCAACTCCTTTTCACGCAAATGATAACACACCATGCTTTCTAGGGTGCACCTTGCTTTGTTCACTTTCCTCTTTATCGTGGTGAGAACTCTCCATATCAGTATATTAAAGTGTCTTTTGTTTCCTGTTGTTTTCCTTCTTTTCCTTTTCTTATGGCTGCCTAATTTTCCATTTTCTGGGTGGCCCACAATTTAGTTAATCATTCCAATATTGAAAAATATTTAGGTTGTTTCCAGTCTTTTTCTGTTCCAAGAAGAGCTTCAATAAATTGTGTGGGATACAGAGGACAGATGTTTTGGAAAGTTCAGCAGGGGCTTAAATACTTGTTGTATGAATGATTGAAAGGAAGGTTGATGGAGGAAGGAAGGTTGAGGAGAGGTTGATGGCTTAGAGAGGAAGGGATGAGACTGGAGGCAAGGAGACAATTGTGAGGCTACAACATTAATCGAGGAAAAGAAAGGGGAGAGGACAGAGGGATATATATTTAGGATACCCAGTAAAACTGGATGACCGCTGTAATGTTGGGATTTCCCCAGTGATGCTGAGGATGGACCTGTGTTTCTTAACTGAAAATTTTCGGTGTGATCCTCAGATCTTATGTTCAGTGCTAGGAAAACGTGAACAGAGCAGCCTCAGTTGCTGCCCTCTTGGTGTTTAGAGGTTATGTGAAACAGTAGATAGGAACAATTAGAGTTTTAATAAGGTATTAAATAAGGACAAGACATGGTCCTTTAGTAAACCTTTTAGATTTTCCATTTCAATGATTTAAGTCTTTTCCATTATCATTGGGAACCTAGATTCACTCAGTGGGTTTTAAAATATATTATATATGGGGACTTCCCTGGTGGTCCAGTGGTTAAGACTGCGCTTCCACTGCAGGGGGCGCGGGTTTCCCTGGTCGGGGAACTAAGATCCCACATGCCGCGTGGCCAAAAAAAAAAAAATATATATTGTATTTGGCATTTTTATATTTGCTTTTAAAAATAATTCAAAAGAAATACGGACATAATAAAGGACAAAAATGCACAAATATATAAAGAAGTGGAATATTCTCCCTGCCTTTGCACTGCAGCCATTAGCAGCTTGGTGACTGTTGCTCCAGACCTGTTTCCATGGCGTGTGCAGATGTGTATTATGTAGCGTTTTTCCTAAAGAAATTACTACCCTAAAGAATTTTCACTTCTTTTTGTGACTAATCATTCATTGGCATATGCCATGATTTTACTCATTTCACAGTGGCTTTTGTGGCGGAGGTTGGCTCGCTGTTGGGTGCTTACTGTGTGCTGGCACTCTACACTTGACCCAGGTTCACTCCGGCGGTGACGGCCTGACTTCCCGTGTTTCCCCTTTTGCTGCAGATGGTCCCCATCCCTGCCGGAGTATTTACAATGGGCACAGACGATCCTCAGATAAAGCAGGATGGGGAAGCACCTGCGAGGAGAGTTGCTCTTGATGCCTTTTACATGGATGCCTATGAAGTCAGTAATGCTGAATTTGAGAAGTTTGTGAACTCAACTGGCTATTTGACCGAGGTAATGGGCTTGGGATGGGGAGGAAGAACTTTATCAGTTGACCGCTTTTTCCTATGTGCCCAGTGCTGTGATAGGCACTTTATGTATATTTCATGTAATTTTTGTTCTCATAGCAACCCAGTGAGGCAGGTTATTTTTCAGGTGGCAAACTGGGGATTAGCAAAGTGATTGGCCCTGAGTCCCACAGCTGGTTAGCGGCGGAGCTGGGATTCAAGCCTGGCCAGTGTGACCCCAGGACCTGTCTTCTTAACCATTATGCTCTAGTGTGTCAGTGCTTTCATCTGCCAGAGAGCATCACTGTCCTCTCAGGCTTTTTGAGATGATAGCGTGTAAAGTAAGGCCACTTTTCCCTCTCAAAAAATTATAGTTTGGATGTTCCAGAAGCATTGCATAATTCATAAGTAATAGATGCAGAAGTGCAGCTTTTCATTTTTGTGGTTTTATTCCAGTGCCGGACGACTCATAAGCTTTCCTTTGGCAGTTCCAGGCTTTATCCTGTGGTCACTGAATCACAGAGCAAGGTTCTGGAAGTGGATGTTTGTCCTAAACGGGAATAGGAAGAGAGAGGCTTTCTAGTTTATGAAAGTTTCTGTGAGTGTCTAAAATATCCTTGTTATGTAGGTTTCCCATTTTTTTCTTACCAAAGGACTCTACCCTACCCTTGCCTTCAGTTTGTGGAGTCCCTGTCCTTGTTTTTGTTTTTTTCCAGGCCAGAACATCTTCCTTTCTTTAAAAAAAAATTTCAGAGTGAATGCTGAAAGCAAAACAACATCCGAATTTGGTTTTGCATTTCTTTGGAATTTCTTAAAATATACAAAGTGGTTGTCTTTTTGTACCTATTTGTAGTAAGAAGTTGCTGTTCTTTTTGTTTCACGAGGATACTCTCAGGTCAAGTTCCTTAGTAGTCTGATGAAGTTAGAAGTGGGCTTCTAAGGCAAGAAGCTTCCCTTAGACTAGGGTTCCCATCAAGGCTAGATAGAATAAGCAGAGTTTAGGGCATCTAGGAGCATGGATGGGGAAATATTCCATCTGGATTTCTATTACCCTCTAACTGAAGTTCAGCATTTCCTTCAGTTAGGAATAGACAACATACCACAGTAGTGGCAGCAGTGCCTATGACTTTATCACCAATAGAAATCACAGACATTTTGTATCCCATTATTGTTGTTGTTTGTATTCATCCTCACTTTAGAAATGATAATTATGAGACCTGCCACTAGATCTTATTTAATGTATTATTTATACATATTTATATTTAATGTGTAGATATATATATACACACATATATGTATATGTTACTATAGCACAAATTTTTTTACTAATATTTTGATATAACTAGTTTTCTTTGTAATTGTATTGATTTTATTTTATACACTTAAACATTTCATTCTGAGAAGGAGGTCCTTAAGCTTCACCGTACTGCCAAAGGAATCCAGGGCACAAAAAGGGTTAAAACCCCTGCTTTGGATAAAATATTTCATATGATTATGGCATTCACGTTTCTTTTCTTCCATTTCTCCAACTTCATTTTCTATCACATTTCCCTTGCTCACCATGTTCTAGCCCTGCTGTTCTTGTTTCTATTCTTTGCAGACTTGACACTCTTTCCCATCTTGGGGGTGCAGCCCATACTTTCCCCCTGCTTGGAATTTCCTGACCCCGTTGCCTGTCCCCTTTTTGCATGGCTGTCTCCTTCTCATTCTTGAGTCATCTCAGCTTAAATATCCCTCTCAGGGAGGCTTCCTCTGCCCACCCTATCAAAAGGAGGCTTCTCTCTACACTCTCTGCCTTAACAAGGTCAAGTAAAGTTGTAATTATATTCTTCCTTTCTTTGTTTGACTTGACTTCTGTTTGTGTCCCCATATGTGAGTGCTCTAAGGACAGAGACCATGCCTCTGTGATATTGACCTTGTAGCTCTGTCATTTAGCCCAAAGCCAGGCATCTGATAGGTGTTTGGTACATGTTGTTGAGTGAAGGAATGGTCTGGGTTCTCAGGCATGGGGATGCCACAGGGGAATAGAGAAATAAGAGCTGGGGTGGAGAACAGATGATGAGCTCTAATCAGGAAAAGGAGTTTGAGGTGCTCAGAAGGCTGGAAATACAGGGATCTAGTAGGCAGTTGATATCATGTGGTGAGGAGAGGAGAGGACTGGAGGTGGAGATATGCGCATCATTTGAAATGCCGGCGGTGGTTAAAATCATGGGATTTCAAGAGTTTGTCCAGCAGCAAGTCCGTGTATCTCATAGTGTGATCTCTTAGACCACATATATTAGAATCACCAGCTTATATGTTCACATGGGCAGGTTCCTTGGCCTCACCCCAGACCTACAGAATCAGAGCCTCTGGGCTTGGGGAGCAGTGCTGTGTAGCTATAACAAGCTGGCCAGGTGATCTCAACTGCACAAAGCCTGAGGGCCACTGGTGTGGAGTAAGAAGAGCAGAGAGCCAGGGCAGAGCACTGGGGAGCAACAGTGTCTTAGGGGCAAGAAGAAGAGCCCGTGTATTTCAGGAGATGAGAAGGAGGAGTCTGAAGTGGAGGAAGAAAACTAGAAGAGTAGAATCATGGAGACCAAGAGACTACATTGGGTGTTTCCAGAACTGGGGTCATATGCAACGAAGAAAACCGGGTAGATATGGACTTGAGACAGTAATGGTAAATAAAAATGATTAAAATAAAATTCCATCTGGTGCTTGAATTGGCCACTTGAGATGTATAAGCACAGTGGACACCTTAGTGGAGTGTGTCAGAATATCAACAAACAGTGCCATTTACTTCTTTTAGCTAGGTTCCAGGAGCAGAACAAAGGACAAATGTTGATTACATAATCTGACATGTAAAGAATCCTGTTATTTTCCAAAGTCATTTGTAATACTTGGGGAGATGTGTTTCCATCAACAGCAACAATCACAGTCTCAATAGCTAATCTCTTACAGTCTGCATTCTTATCAGCTAAATGAGCCTTAAATAAAAATGGTCTCTGTAAGTGACAGTAACCTGTTTTAACAGGAAGCCAGATGCTTTTAGGTCATTTCTGAATCCTTTGGGAGGTTATAAGACAAATTTAAGTTCATTTGGACAAGAAGAACCACTTTAGTAGCGTACAGAGAAAATGGCACATGTGAAATATGTTACTACAACCTTTTCTGGATTTTTATTTCCTTCCTTTCCTTTAGGCTGAGAAGTTTGGTGACTCCTTTGTCTTTGAAGGCATGTTGAGTGAGCAAGTGAAGTCTGATATCCAACAGGCAGTAAGTAATGTTTCAACAGGCTCTCGTATTTCTCTGTTGCTCACTGGAAAGGGCTTGGGTGAAAAATCCAAACTACCAGCCCCCCCCCGCCCCCCCAAAATGCCTCACCATTTTCCTGCTATAGATTTGCCCGTAGAACAGGCCTATGGAAACAGGGCACCTTATCTTGAGGAAAATGGCACGAACCTGGGACAGTACCTGAAGTGTTGGGTCTGACTTGAACTTCTGTCTTGTGCACCTGAGTATAAGTGGAGCTCAGCTGGGCTTTAGACACTTCTGGGTTTCTTTTGCTCATAGCTATTTCTAGAATGGAGGGTTCAGTGTGCATGTTTTTTACTTCTATTCTTAAAGTCTTGGTCTCATCAGGTTCTGGTATGGAGAGAGAGCTTCCTATTTAAACATTCCTGAATTCACTTGATCAGAGTAGTAGTTATGAAAGGGGCCCTTTGCTGTGGATGTACACAGGAAATTGAACCCAGGACCTGGTCCTTACCATCCAGGGTGTACCTTCTCTCGTAAAGGGGTCCAGGGAAATCATGGAGAATGGACTAGGTCTCCATAAGCCCCTGTGTGGTGAGTGGAACTTGGGATTTCTGTTCCAGACATTTTAGTAGGTTTGTTTATATTTGAGAATTTGTTTACTCACATGTCTCATGAGAAAGCAAAATTACAAGGAAAGGAGTGTGGGTAAGCTGGGAAGCTGAGGGTTCACAAAACAAGGATGGCTGAGGACACAGAAGAAGCAGGAGGTGGTAAGAGAGGAAAGGAAACGGGGTCAGCTGACCCAAGGGAGACTGATTAAGATACAGACATCGAAGACAGGAATTCAGCACTAATCTTCCTTTGTTTTACAAGTTCCCTTTCAACTCCTGCCTGAATCTCATCTTTATGTGTTGGGGTCACTATTCTCTCTTGTGAGCAGCAGTGCCAGAAAAATTAAACATTCCTGGCTCGGGTTTGCTTTCTCTTCAAACTCTTGGCAAAACTTGGGGGGGAAAAAGATGAGGTAAAAGCAGATGTGCTCTCCAGTCATTTATAGGAGAATCAGGCCACTTTTATGTATGTATTTTAGAAAAATGTTTTAAAAACATGACTGAATTCCATCTGAATTTCAGAGCTTTCTTTGCTTGCTACAAGTTTATATTATAAGTCTATTATATAATCTGATACCCCCCCCCCCCTTTTTTTTAAAGGGCTTTGAGGTCAGATTGGCTTAGTGTTGATGAGCCAGTAGCTCAGGATGTGGTGCCTTGTTTTATGATGGGGAGTTCAGCTGGGGGAGGGCCTTTGCACTTATTTTTGTAATTTGTGCTTTCCGAGACAAGGCCTCCTGTCACTTGAGAACCTCTGAGCACATTAGGCATAAAGGCAGAGGCAGATTATTACTAGGCTCTGACGGTGCCCTCTTAAGTCCATAGTGAAGTGTGTGTGCTGGTAACTAGGATGAGGATAAGCCGCTCTTACTGGGTTGTAGTGTTGGTCTCTCGCTTAAATGCTCATAATGGAAAAGCAAACCTTTTAAGCATGTTTAGAAAGGGTTGGAACAAGTGAAATGAATCTGTTGGTGATCTGAGAGAACTAAGTTTTTGTTTTTAGGTCTTGGCATACCCTAATGCACCAGACCTGTTTTTAACCCAGTGTTTCCAGAAGTGTAGGATAGGAGATGGTCCACGAGGTGACTTTAAGTGAAGCAGATGACTTAAGGTGGTACATGGCCAAACGTAAGATAATCCTGAATCACATTGTCTCAGGGCTTCTTCAAGACCTGATTAAGTTGAGAAGAAAGTCTCATTTGAGCGCTGACCTGTCACTAACACTCAGCGGCACTTGTTAATCTCCTTTTTAACACAGAAAATAGGCCTCAGAACCTTCCTCAGGCTTCAGTGGCTGGCTGGAATTTAATAATATGGTTTATGTTTGTGTACATTTTATTTATTTATTTACTTTAAAAATTTTTATTGGAGTATGGTTGCCTTACAATGTTGTGTTAGTTTCTGCTGTACAGCAAAGTGAATCAGCTATATGTATACATATATCCCCTCTTTTTTGGATTTCCTTCCTGTTTAGATCTCCACACAGCATTGAGTAGAGCTCCCTGTGCTATACAGTAGGTTATCATTAGTTACCTGTTTTATACATAGTAGTGTATATATGTCAATCCCAATCTCCCAATTCATCCCACCCTCCCTTTCCCCCCTTGGTGTCCATATGTTTGTTCCCTAAATCCGTGTCTCTATTTCTGCTTTGCAAATAGGTTCATCTGTAGGTACATTTTAAATGTGGTTATTTTATAAGATTGCTTACTTTCACATAGTTGTTTTAGATGTTTACTATCGTGTAATTATTTTAAATGTTTCATATAATTATTTAAAATAAATGTAATTATTTTAAATGTCATAAGTGTTCTGTTATGACAGGTAACACTAGTGATATAACTTTTCCTTATTAGAAAAAGCCTTTTTATTGTAAAAGAAAAGTCAAATACAGAACATCACGCAAAGCAAATGTGTAGCTTTACTGTGTTATTTTAAAACAAACATGATCGTAACCTTCCCTTAAGTCAAGAATTAGGATTTTGCTCCCTGCCCAGCGACCCCATCCACGAGCCACATCCTCATCACCACCCCCTCTGTCCCTGAAGTAACCACTGTCTTGATTTTTGAAGTAGATGCTTCCCTGCATTTCTTTATAGTAATATTGCCGGGTGTGCATCCCAAGACTACCAATGTTTATTCTTGTCTATTTAAAGGAAATGTGTGTCTTTTAAGACTCTTTTAATCTATGGATTTCCCTTCCATTACTCTGCTCCTCCCCAGCCCCTGGCCCTTGCCCCCCTTTTTTTCCCTAACAATTCATCTGTGGAAGAATCCAGGTTGTTTTAGCGGTAGGCTTTCCCACAGTCTGAATTTTGCTGCCTGCGCTGTCACAGTACAGCTCACCTGTCATCTCTGTCCTGCAAGTTGGTAGCTGGATCGCCAGGCCTGATCAGACTCATGTTTGGACCCTATGGCAAGACCTCAGATAGTGACGTGTTCTTTCACTACGAGGCACCTAATGTCTGCTTCTCCCTCTTTTTGTGATGTCACCTGCTGTTAGTGCTCAGTGCCTAGATCCATTAATTCACTGGGAGTGGGAAGAGTCTCATAATCTAATAGGTTTTTTTTCATTTATTAATTGAGATACTTTTGTAAAGAGATGGTTCCCTCATCTGCTATTTTCTTTTTTTTTTTAGTGACCAATTAGGTTTCTTTTTTAAAAAATTAAACATTTAAAGAATATTATAAATTACATGCAGTTGTAAGAAATAATACAGAGATCCTGTGCACCTTTCCCCCGGTTTCCTTCAGTGATAACATCTTGTATAATTATAGTACAGCTTTACAACCAGGAAATTGACAATTGACACAACCCACTTACCTTTGTCTGGTTTTAGCAGTTTTATACGTATTCATTTGTATGTGTGTATTTAGATGTATGCAATTTTATCACAAATGTAGATTTGTATAATCACCAGATTAATAAATTATCTTCATGAACCTATGGATTTAAAAATATTTTATGGGTTTTATTCACTTGGGATCATGATACCTTTTGAATGTCAAATTTTCCTATTTTGGGGTATTGAGTGCCTCTTTAAGTTCTTGTGAGTTCTTTTTTTCTTCTCTTTTTAAAACAGCTTTATCGAGGTATTTATTATCCCACAGAATTCACCATTTAAGTGCACAATTTATTCAACTTTTTCTGGTGTATTTATAGAGTCGTGCAGCCTTCACCACCATCCCCGTGCAGAACATATCCACCAGCCCAAAAGGAACCATGTGCCCATTTGCAGTCAGTCCCTCCTCATTCCCACCCCGAGCCTTAGGAAACTGTCCTGAGTCCTTTTGAAGTAACCCTAGTCGTCTTTCAGTGCTTCCTTGCTTTCTATAATGACCCCCTGGCCTGGAATCACCCATTTATTTAAGAAACACTAGCACCTTTTAGTAGAAAATAGTATTGCAGGACCCTGTCTAGGTTCTAGGTGTGCGCATTGCCTAAGGTTGGTCATTGTTTCTAGGCCTCTTCAGTGGGCAGAGCTATGATAAAATGCTCTATGAGTTCATAGCGATGTTTCTAGGTTAAGGTTTATAACTTAGCCTGTTTTTGTATTACATGTATCTCCTTCCTTCCACATCAAGAATCCTGGTTCTCAAGGACACAGGGGATGATAGAATCAGAATAACCCATAATTACTCATTTATTTTATCCCAGCTCTTATACATGGTAGTCTCAAAATAACAAGACTAATGCTACCATCATCAATGGAATTACTGAGACCAGGTCAAAAAAAAAAAATAGCTTTTACATTTGCTTTTCCTGTTTCTCTCCCAGTTTTAAAATTGTTGTACTATTTCTGTTTTATCAGAGCATGTGTCTATTTTTTTTTTTAGAGCATGTGTCTATTATATAGAGTACTCACTTCCACAAGTAACTATATGTTTAATGCTTTCTGTGTTCAATGTCTCTCTAGTCATTTGGATTAATGAAGCTTTTTCTCTACTAGATTCTTAAGGAAATGGTCTTGGGGACAGTATTGCCTAGTTTTTGCATATTGTTGACAGTTTGTCATTGCCCATTAGACTTTAAAGTCAATTTTGCTGTATATGAAATCTGGTTCACTTTTGTTTTTCTTGAGTATCTTATATATGTTATTTTGTTTTCTCTTGGACTAGGCATTACTGTTGAAAGTCTGATGATAGTCAAATTTTCTTTCCCTTGAAAGCTGCTTGTTGTTTCTGCCTAGGTACCCAAGGATTTTTTTTTTCTTTTTCTTCAGTATCTAGTGATTTTATCAGAATATATCTTGGTGTTTCTTTATGGGTCAGTATTCTCAGGTATGGGGTGTGTTCTTTCAATATGTAGCTTCAAAAATTTTTTTTCTAATTTCAGGAAATTTTTCTTAAAGTTTTTGCTATTTTTTTTCTGTGCCTTTACTTTTTTTTCTTCTTTAGGAATTCTTAATATATCTGTTTGTAAGATTCATTTTCAGTGTTTATCACTTTCTTTTGAATCATTTCTATCTCTTTTTTTAATTAAATTCTTCCTTTTCATCTTCTTTGTTTCTTAAGTATTCTTGTGTTCATTTCTGAACTGACTTTTTCTTTTGTTTTAGTTGTTTCTTGACTCCTCTACCTCATCTGAGTTTGCTGATTCTGATTTATTTTATTCTCTCATGAATCATTTTCTTAATTCCACTGACCTCATTTTGAAATGGCCTGTTGCAGGCTTATTTTGAGCATGACTTAACCTTTAAAAGGAGACATGGCCCAGGGTAGCTTCTGTAACTTCACAGAACCCTTTCTTCAGTTGTACTCATGTAGGCTTCAAAAATATGGCCTCCTGGGACGTCCCTGGCGGTCCAGTGGTTAAGACTCCGTGCTTCCACTGCAGGGGGCACAAGTTCGATCTCTGGTTGGGGAACTAAGATCCCACATGCCCTGCGGCCAAAAAAAAAAAAAAAAAGGCCTCCTGCTTCCTCAGATTGCCGGCATCTCTTCCCCTCCAATCCTTCTCCTTTTCTCTCTTGTCCCTTGTTTTCTGGAGTTTGATTTCATTCTCTGAGGTTTCTCCTTGGTGAGGGTCTGTGTTCTGGAAGGGAACCCTGGCAGGTCAGTGTAAAGAATTCATAGGGCAAGACTGTTCTAAGGCCTTTATACTCTCTCACTGCGGGCCCCTTACATACACTCACCAGCAAAGTGGGCAGAATTCCTTCCCGTTTTCAATGCTTTCTCACACTGTAATTCTCTGCTTTCCGGTGATACCCATTGGCTACTGTGGGATTTTCCTCGTCACATCTCTGATGACTTGCCGTTTCTTCTGCTTTCTCCTGCGCAGCCATAGGCACCATGCAGGTTGTATGGCTATTGGCAATTTTTCCTCACCTACTTGTATTCTGGCTTTGATGAAGGTACCCTGTCACATAGATAGGCTCTGCATGTTGTTCTTGGGTTTTTGGTGTTGTTACCCAGTGGTTATCTAGTTGCTCTGTCTTGTTTTATACGTAGATTTGGAGAGATTCAAAAACGATTCTGATGCTGCTATCCTCTTTGGTTTGTTTGTTTTTTAAGGTATACAGTTTTGAGGCAAAACACTGATCTGGCTCTCAGGGTTTGCTTGTAAAGATAAACTGTGAATTTAATGGTTAAAAATAGAGTACATGTGCATGCTGGAATTTTCTTATTCGTGATTATTATTTGGATGCTGAATTTGAAACAGTGTCTTAAAAGCTATAGATATCAAATCCTAGAAAGGATTAAGGTTGTTGTGTTGTTGTTTTTGTTTGTTTTGGGGTATTTTACCCTAGAAAACTTATTGTTGAAAAGGATGGTATTTAAAATATTTAATTTCTAAAAAGTATGTTTCATTTTTTTACTTGTGTCATTAATATATCTCTTAAATCTTTGACAGAGGAATGGCTGTGGGGTGGGAGAAAACAGTTCCTCTTGACGGGAGCCTGAGAAACAATGATCATCTAGTGGTTTGTAATTTGGTACTTTCAAAGTTGTTAACAGTTTAAGGAAGCAAATTCCTGAATAAGTGTCCTCCATAAAGGAGGCTATTCTGAGATGTTATTTTCAACTGAAAGCCGATTTCAGTGAGGATTCAGAATTACCAAGCCTGCTGCTTCTTTTTCTTCTTTTTTCGAGTAAAAAAAAACGATGTCTCTTCTGCCTAAAGGACATCCTTTGGTAAATGTTTTTGTTAGTAATTGTCTTAAAATATCTTTATTTTGCTTCATTACTGAAAGATATTTTCACCAAGTAAAAATTTTAGGTTGGCAGTTATTTCCTGTCAGTACACCATAGGGCTTATTTCACTGTCTTCTGGCTTTTGTTGTTGCCATTCAGAAGTCAGCTGTCAGGAACATCTATTGCACTTCCCCTGTAAGTGACTGGGCTCTGCCTGCTTTTAAAACTGTCTCCTGTCTTTGTTATTCTACAGTTTCACTATGGTCTAGGTGTTGACTTCTTTCATTTTTACTGCTTGAGTTTTATTGGGCTTCCTGGGTCTGAGGAGTGGTGTTTTTAAAACAAATCTGGATTATTCTTTTTTTTTTTTTTAATTTATTTTTTACTTTTTACACCACGCCATGCGGCATGTGGGATTTTAGCTCCCCGACCAGGGATTGAACCTGTGCCCCCTGAAGTGGAAGTGCAGAGTCCTAACCACTGGACCACCTGGGAATTCCCTGGGTAATTCTTTTTTTTTTTTTTTATGGGAGAAAAGAATTATCTTTTTATTTATTTTTTTATACAGCAGGTTCTTATTAGTCATCAATTTTATACACATCAGTGTATACATGTCAATCCCAATCGCCGAATTCATCACACCACCACTCTCACCCCCCCGCAGCTTCCCCCCCTTGGTGTCCATACGTTTGTTCTCTACATCTTTGTCTCAATTTCTGGCCTGAAAACTGGTTCATCTGTACCATTTTTCTAGGTTCCACATATATGTGTTAACATACGATATTTGTTTTTCTCTTTCTGACTTACTTCACTCTGTATGACAGTCTCTAGATCCATCCACGTCTCAACAAATGACCCAATTTTGTTCCTTTTTATGGCTGAGTAATATTCCATTGTATATATGTACCACATCTTCTTTATCCATTCGTCTGTCGATGGGCATTTAGGTGGCTTCCATGACCTGGCTATTGTAAATAGTGCTGCAATGAACATTGGGGTGCATGTGTCTTTTTGAATTGTGGTTTTCTCAGGGTATATGCCCAGTAGTGGGATTGCTGGATCATATGGTAATTCTATTTTTAGTTTCTTAAGGAACCTCCATACTGTCCTCCATAGTGGCTGTATCAGTTTACATTCCCACCAACGGTGGAAGAGGGTTCCCTTTTCTCCACACCAACTCCAGCATTTGTTGTTTGTAGATTTTCTGTTGATGCCCATTCTAACTGGTGTGAGGTGATACCTCATTGTAGTTTTGATTTGCATTTCTCTAATAATTCGTGATGTCGAGCAGCTTTTCATGTGCTTCTTGGCCATCTGTATGTCTTCCTTGGAGAAATGTCTGCTTAGGTCTTCTGCCCATTTTTGGACTGGCCTGTTTGTTTTTTCAATATTGAGCTGCATGAGCTGTTTACATATTTTGCAGATTATCCGTTTGATTTTATCTGTTGATTCGTTTGCAAATATTTTCTGCCATTCTGAGGGTTGTCTTTTCGTCTTGTTTATGGTTTCCTTTGCTGTGCAAAAGCTTTGAAGTTTCATTAGGTCCCATTTGTTTATTTTTGTTTTTATTTCCATTACTCTAGGAGGTGGATCAAAAAAGATCTTGATGTGATTTATGTCAACGAGTGTTCTTCCTCTGTTTTCCTCTAAGAGTTTTATAGTGTCCAGTCTTACATTTAGGTCTCGAATCCATTTTGAGTTTATTTTTGTGTATGGTGTTAGGGAGTGTTCTAATTTCATTCTTTTACATGTAGCTGTCCAGTTTTCCCAGCACCACTTACTGAAGAGACTGTCTTTTCTCCATTGTATATCTTTGCCTCCTTTGTCATAGATTAGTTGACCATAGGTGTGTGCGTTTATCTCTGGGCTTTCTATCTTGTTCCATTAATCTATATTTCTGTTTTTGTGCAAGTACCATATTGACTTGATTACTGTAGCTTTGTAGTATAGTCTGAAGTCAGGGAGTCTGATTCCTCCAGCTCCGCTTTTTTCCCTCAGGACTGCTTTGGCTATTCAGGGTCTTTTGTGTCTCCATACAAATTTTAAGATGATTTGTTCTAGTTCCGTAAAAAATGCCATTGGTAATTTGATAGGGATTGCATTGAATCTGTAGATTGGGTAGTATAGTCATTTTCATTTTCACAATATTGATTCTTCCAATCCAAGAACATGGTATATCTCTGCATCTGTTGGTATCGTCTTTAATTTCTTTCATCAGTGTCTTATAGTTTTCTGCATACAGGTCTTTTGTCTCCCTAGGTAGGTTTATTCCTAGGTATTTTATTCTTTTTGTTGCAGTGGTAAATGGGAGTGTTTTCTTAATTTCTCTTTCAGATTTTTCATCATTAGTGTATAGGAATGCAAGAGATTTCTGTGCATTAATTTTGTATCCTGCAACTTTACCAAATTCATTGATTAGCTCTAGTAGTTTTCCGGTGACATCTTTAGGATTCTCTATGTATAGTATCATGTCATCTGCAAACAGTGACAGTCTTACTTCTTCTTTTCCAATTTGTATTCCTTTTATTTCTTTTTCTTCTCTGATTGCCGAGGCTAGGACTTCCAAAACTATGTTGAATAATAGTGGTGAGAGTGGACATCCTTGTCTTGTTCCTGATCTTAGACGAAATGCTTTCAGTTTTTCACCATTGAGAATGATGTTTGCTGTGGGTTTGTTGTATACGGCCTTTATTATGTTGAGGTAGGTTCCCTCTATGCCCACTTTCTGGAGAGTTTTTATCATAAATGGGTGTTGAATTTTGTCAAAAGCTTTTTCTGCATCTATTGAGATGATCATATGGTTTTTATTCTTCGGTTTGCTAATATGGTGTATCACATGGATTGATTTGCATATATTGAAGAATCCTTGCATCCCTGGGATAAATCCCACTTGATCATGGTGTATGATCCTTTTAATGTGTTGTTGGATTCTGTTTGGTAGTATTTTGTTGAGGATTTTTGCATCTATATTCATCAGTGATATTGGTCTGTAATTTTCTTTTCTTGTAGTATCTTTGTCTGGTTTTGGTATCAGGGTGATGGTGGCCTCATAGAATGAGTTTGGGAGTGTTCCTTCCTCTGCAATTTTTTGGAAGAGTTTGAGAAGGATGGGTGTTAGCTCTTCTCTAAATGTGTGATAGAATTCACCTGTGAAGCTATCTGGTCCTGGGCTTTTGTTTGTTGGAAGACTTTTAATCCCAGTTTCAATTTCATTACTTGTGATTGGTCTGTTCATATTTTCTATTTCTTCCTGGTTCAGTCTTGGAAGGTTATACCTTTCTAAGAATTTGTCCATTTTATTGTCTATTTTATTGGCATAGAGTTGCTTGTAGTAGTCTCTTAGGGTGCTTTGTATTTCTGCGGTGTCTGTTGTAACTTCTCCTTTTTCATTTCTAATTTTATTGATTTGAGTCCTCTCCCTCCTTTTCTTGATAAGTCTGGCTAATGGTTTATCAATTTTGTTTATCTTCTCAAAGAACCGGCTTTTAGTTTTATTGATGTTTGCTATTGTTTTCTTTGTTTCTGTGTCATTTATTTCTCCTCTGATCTTTATGATTTCTTTCCTTGTGCTAACTTTGGGTTTTGTTTGTCCTTCTTTCTCTAGTTTCTTTAGGTGTAAGGTTAGATGGTTTATTTGAGATGTTTCTTGCTTTTTGAGGTAGGCTTGTATAGCTATAAACTTTCCTCTTAGAACTGCTTTTGCTGCATCCCATAGGTTTTGGATTGTCGTGTTTTCATTGTCATTTGTCTCCAGGTATTTTTTGATTTCCTCTTTGATTTCTTCAGTGATCTCTTGGTTATTTCGTAACGTATTGTTTAGCCTCCATGTGTTTGTGTTTTTTACGTTTTTTTCCCCTATAATTCATTTCTAATCTCATAGCGTTGTGGTCAGAAAAGATACTTGATATGATTTCAATTTTCTTAAATTTACTGAGGCTTGATTTGTGACCCAAGATGTGACCTATCCTGGAGAATGTTCTGTGCGCACTTGAGAAGAAAGTGTAATCTGCTCTTTTTGGATGGAATGTCCTATAAATATCAATTAAATCTATCTGGTCTATTGTGTCATTTAAAGCTTCTGTTTCTTTATTTATTTTCATTTTGGATGATCTGTCCATTGGTGTAAGTGAGGTGTTAAGTCCCCCACTATTATTGTGTTACTGTCAATTTCCTCTTTTATAGCTGTTAGCAGTTGCCTTATGTATTGAGGTGCTCCTATGTTGGGTGCATATATATTTATAATTGTTATATCTTCTTCTTGGATTGATCCCTTGATCATTATGTAGTATCCTTCCTTGTCTCTTGTAACATTCTTTATTTTAAAGTCTATTTTATCTGATATGAGTATAGCTACTCCAGCTTTCTTTTGATTTCCATTTGCATGGAATATCTTTTTCCATCCCCTCACTTTCAGTCTGTATGTGTCCCTAGGTCTAAAGTGGGTCTCTTGTAGACAGCATATATATGGTCTTGTTTTTGTATCCGTTCAGCAAGCCTGTGTCTTTTGGTTGGAGCATTTAATCCATTCACGTTTAAGGTAATTATCGACATGTATGTTCCTATTACCATTTTCTTAATTGTTTTGGGTTTGTTTTTGTAGGTCCTTTTCTTCTCTTGTGTTTCCCACTTAGAGAAGTTCCTTTAGCATTTGTTGTAGAGCTGGATTGGTGGTGCTGAATTCTCTTAGCTTTTGCTTTTTTGTAAAGCTTTTGATTTCTCCATCAAATCTGAATGAGATCCTTGCCAGGTAGAGTAATCTTGGTCATAGGTTCTTCCCTTTCATCACTTTAAGTATATCATGCCACCCCCTTCTGGCTTGTAGAGTTTCTGCTGAGAAATCAGCTGTTAACCTTATGGGAGTTCCCTTGTATGTTATTTGTCATTTTTCCCTTGCTGCTTTCAATAATTTTTCTTTGTCTTTAATTTTTGCCACTTTGATTACTATGTGTCTCAGTGTGCTTCTCCTTGGGTTTATCCTGTATGGGACTCTCTGCGCTTCCTGGACTTGGGTGGCTATTTCCTTTCCCATGTTAGGGAAGTTTTCGACTATAATCTCTTCAAATATTTTCTCTGGTCCTTTCTCTGTCTCTTCTCCTTCTGGGACCCCTATAATGCGAATGTTGTTGTGTTTAATGTTGTCCCAGAGGTCTCTTAGGCTGTCTTCATTACTTTTCATTCTTTTTTCTTTATTCTGTTCTGCAGCAGTGAATTCCACCATTCTGTCTTCCAGGTCACTTATCTGTTCTTCTGCCTCAGTTATTCTGCTATTGATTCCTTCTAGTGTAGTTTTCATTTCAGTTATTGTATTGGTCATCTCTGTTTCTTTGTTTTTTAATTCTTCTAGGTCTTTGTTAATCATTTCTTGCATCTTCTCAATCTTTGCCTCCATTCTTATTCTGAGGTCCTGGATCATCTTCACTATCATCATTCTGAATTCTTTTTCTGGAAGGTTGCCTATCTCCACTTCATTTAGTTGTTTTTCTGGGGTTTTATCTTGTTCCTTCATCTGGTACATAGCCCTCTGCCTTTTCATCTTGTCTGTCTTTCTGTAAATGTGGTTTTTGTTCCACATGCTGCAGGATTGTAGTTTTTCTTGCTTCTGCTGTCTGCCCTCTGGTGGTTGAGGCTATCTAAGAGGCTTGATGGGAGGCTCTGGAGGTGGGTAGAGCTGACTGTTACTGTGGTGGTCAGAGCTCCGTAAAACTTTAATCCACTTGACTGTTGATGGGTGGGGCTGGGTTCCCTCACTGTTGGTTGTTTTGGCCGAGGCAACCCAACACTGGAGCGTACCTGGGCTCTTTGGTGGGGCTAATGGCAGACTCTGGGAGGGCTCACGCCAACGAATACTTCCCAGAACCTCCGCTGCCAGTGTCCTTTTCCCCACGGTGAAACAGAGCCAGCCCCCACCTCTGCAGGAGACCCCCCAACACCAGCAGGTATGTCTGGTTCAGTCTCCCCCAGGGTCACTGCTCCTTCCCCTGGGTCCCGATGCACACACTATTTTGTGTGCGCCCTCCAACAGTGGGGTCTCTGTTTCTCCCAGTCCTGTCGAAGTCCTGCAATCAATTCCCACTAGGCCTCAAAGTCTGATTCTCTATGAATTCCTCCTCCCGTTGCCGGACCCCCAGGTTGGGAAGCCTGACGTGGGGCTCAGAGCGTTCACTCCAGTGGGTGGACTTCTGTGATATAAGTGCTTGCCAGTGTGTGAGTCACCCACCCAGCAGTTATGGGATTTGATTTTACTCTGATTGCGCCCCTCCTACCGTCTCACTGTGGCTTCTCCTCTGTCCTTGGACGTGGGGTATCCTCCTTGGTGAAGTCCAGTGTCTTCCTGTCGATTATTGTCCAGCAGCCAGTTGTGATTCTGGTGCTCTCGCAAGAGGGAGTGAGAGCACGTCCTTCTACTCTGCCATCTTGGTTAATCCCCCTAAAGTTCCCCACTATTATTTTGTTACTGTCTATTTCCTCTTTTACAGCTGTTAGCAGTTGCCTTATATATTGAGGTGCTCCTATGTTGGGTGCATATATATTTATGATTGTTATGTCTTCTTCTTGGGTTGATCCCTTGATCATTATGTAGTGTCCTTCCTTGTCTCTTGTAACATTCTTTATTTTCAAGTCTATTTTATCTGATATGAGTATTGCTACTCCAGCTTTCTTTTGATTTCCATTTGCATGGAATATCTTTTTCCATCCCCTCACTTTCAGTCTGAATGTGTCCCTAGGTCTGAAGTGGGTCTCTTGTAGACAGCATATATATGGTCTTGTTTTTGTATCCATTCAGCAAGCCTTTGTCTTTTGGTTGAAGCATTTAAGCCATTCATGTTTAAGGTAATTATCGATATGTATGTTCCTATGACCATTTTCTTAATTGTTTTGGGTTTGTTTTTGTAGGTCCTTTTCTTCTCTTGTGTTTCCCACTTAGAGAAGTTCCTTTAGCATTTGTTGTAGAGCTGGTTTGGTGGTGCTGAATTCTCTTAGCTTTTGCTTGTTTGTAAAGCTTTTGATTTCTCCATCGAATCTGAATGAGATCCTTGCCGGGTCGAGTAATCTTGGTTGTAGGTTCTTCCCTTTCATCACTTTAAGTATATCATGCCATTCCCTTCTGGCTTGTAGAGTTTCTGCTGAGAAGTCAGCTGTTAACCTTACGGGAATTCCCTTGTATGTTATTTGTCGTTTTGCCCTTGCTGCTTTCAATAATTTTTCTTTGTCTTTAATTTTTGCCAGTTTGATTACTATGTGTCTCGGCGTGTTTCTCCTTGGGTTTTTCCTGTATGGGATTCGCTGTGCTTTCTGGACTTGGGTGGCTATTTCCTTTCCCATGTTAGGGAAGTTTTCGAGTATAATCTCTTCAAATATTTTCTCTGGTCCTTTCTCTCTCTCTTCTCTTTCTGGGACCCCTATAATGCGAATGTTGTTGCGTTTAATGTTGTCCCAGAGGTCTCTTAGGCTGTCTTCATTACTTTTCATTCTTTTTTCTTTATTCTGTTTTGCAGCAGTGAATTCCACCATTCTGTCTTCCAGGTCACTTATCCGTTCTTCTGCCTCAGTTATTCTGCTATTGAACCCTTCTAGTGTAGTTTTCATTTCAGTTATTGTATTGGTCATCTCTGTTTGTTTGTTCTTTAATTCTTCTAGGTCTTTGTTAAACATTTCTTGCATCTTCTCGATCTTAGCTTCCATTGTTTTTCCGAGGTCCTGGATCATCTTCACTATCATTATTCTGAATTCTTTTTCTGGAAGGTTGCCTATCTTCACTTCATTGAGTTGTTTTTCTGGGGTTTTATCTTGTTCCTTCATCTGGTACATAGCCCTCTGCCTTTTCATCTTGTCTATCTTTCTGTGAAGTGATTTTTGTTCCACAGGCCGCAGGATTGTAGTTCTTCTTGCTTCTGGTGTCTGTCCTCTGGTGGATCTCTGGATTATTCTTAACAGTCATCTTTTTTTAATTTTTTTTATTTTAAGTACTTCGGCTTTAAAAAAATGTTTTAAATTTTTTGTAAAAAATTTTTTTTATTTATTTTTGGCTGCATTGGGTCTTTGTTGCTGTATGTGGGCCCTGTCCAGTTGCAGCGATCAGGGGCTGCTCTTTATTTCAGTGTGTGGGCTTCTGACTGTGGTGGCTTCTCTTGTTGTGAAGCACGGGCTCTAGGCGTGTGGGCTTCAGTAATTGTGACATGCAGGCTCAGTGGTTGTGGCTTGCGGGCTCTAGAGCACAGGCTCTGTAGTTGTGGTGCACGGGTTTAGTTGCTCAGCAGCATATGTGCTCTTCCTGGACCAGGGTTCGAACCCGTGTCCCGTGCATTGGCAGGTGGATTTTTAACCACTGCACCACCAGGGAAGCCCCCATCATCTTTTTAAAATATTGTCTTTTCCCTATTCTTACTTCCCCCTGGGACTCCAATTAGATGTTGGTTAGACTTTGTCACTCAATCTTCCATCTCTTAACTTCAGTTTTGAGTAAATATACATATATTCTATATATACTTATACATATTTAGTGTTTATATATGTGTATACTTTATACTATACATATTTAGTATATATATTCCATTCTAATTTCTTTTAGCTTTTGGCTATATCTTTGGTATTATTTTTTAGTAGTTGTTCTAAGAATTCGAATATACATACCTAACTTCTCACAGTCTACTATAGAGTTAACATTTTAACACTTTAGGTGGATATAGAAGCCTTATAACCATATAGGTTCCTTTACCCTACCCCCATGTTATAGTTGTCATATATAGTACATCTTCATACATTGAGAAAAACCCAAGACAGTTTTATAATTTTTGCTTGTAGCACTCATACATATTTTTTATAATTTAAAGGAGAAAATAATCTATTATATTTACGCAAACTATTTCTGTTGCTCTTCCTTCATTCCTGAAGTTCCATGTTTCCCTTCACCTTAAAAAACTTCTTTTAGCGTTTCTTTTAGAGCAAGAGTTATGGTGATGAATTCTCTTAGTTTCTCTTCATCTGCAAATGTCTTTATTTCACCTTCATTCTTTTTTATACAATTTTTTAAAAATTAATTATTATTTTTTTAAACATATTTTATTTATTTATTTATTTATGGCTGTGTTGGGTCTTCGTTTCTGTGCGAGGGCTTTCTCTAGTTTCGGCAAGCGGGGGCCACTCTTCATTGCGGTGCGTAGGCATCTCACTATCGCGGCCTCTCTTGTTGCGGAGCACAGGCTCCAGACGCGCAGGCTCGGTAGTTGTGGCTCATGGGCCCCGTTGCTCCACGGCCTGTGGGATCTTCCCAGACCAGGGCTCGAACCCGTGTCCCCTGCATTGGCAGGCAGATTCTCAACCACTGCACCACCAGGGAAGCCCTATTTCACCTTCATTCTTGAATGCTATTTTCACTGGATACACAGTCCTGGGTTGACAGTTCTTTGCTTTCATAACTTCAAAAACATTTCACTCTTTTCTGTTCATGTGGTTTCTAATAACAGTCATTTGAATCACTGTTCTCTCATATGTATTGTGTCATTTTTTTTTCCTGGCTTCTTTCAATATTTAAAAAAATCTTTTGTCTGCAGCAGTTTGATTATAATGCTTTTGGACATTGTTTTCTTAGAGATCATCCTGTTTGGGGTTTGTTGAGATACTTGTGTCTGTAAATTTGTGTCTTTAACCATATTTGGGGGAGTTTTTAGCCATGATTCCAAATATTTTTTCAACACCGATCTCGCTCTCATTTTGGGATACCAATGCATGAATGTTAGACCTTTGATTATCTGAGAGATGCCTTAGGCTTTGTTCACTGTTTAAAAAATTTTTTTCTCTATTCTTAGGTTATATACTTTCTATTGATATGTCTGCAAGTTTCCTATTTTCTCTGCCATTTTCATTCTGCTCTTGGCCTGTCCAGTGAATTTTGAATTTCAGATATTGTATTTTGCAATTCAAAGTTTCCTTTTTAAAAATAGCTCCTGATTCTCTGTTGAGAATGAATGCCTGTCTTTTCATTCATTTCAAGAGCATTCATCTTTACCTCATAGCTGATGGTTATAATAGTGGCTTTGGTCTTTGTCTGATAATTCCAATATCTGGGTCATCTTGGGGTTGGCACCTGTTCATTTTCTTTTCCCTTCAGTATTGGGTCTCTGGGTCCTGTTATAATGCTCTGGAGAATGTTGACTTTTTTTTTTTTTTTTATGGCTGTGTTGGGTGTTAGTTTCTGTGCGAGGGCTTTCTCTAGTTGTGGCAAGCGGGGGCCGCTCTTCATCGCAGTGCGTGGGCCTCTCACTATCGCGGCCTGTCTTGTTGCGGAGCACAGGCTCCAGACGCGCAGGCTCAGTAATTGTGGCTCACGGGCCCAGTTGCTCCGCGGCATGTGGGATCTTCTCAGACCTGGGCTTGAACCCGTGTCCCGTGCATTGGCAGGCAGATTCTCAACCACTGCGCCACCAGGGAAGCCCTTTTTTTTTTTTTGAGTCAATCAACCTGATAACCTGGTTAAGTATAGATCAGAAGTTTTGTCTTGCCTACTGCTAGTAGTCATTTTGTAGCTCTGTTCATTCATCCCTTTCATTCTAGTGTAGCACTGTAGTTATTTTTTTGTTTGTCATAACTAGCATTTGACTTTTTTTTAATTGAAGTATAGTTGATTTACAATGTTGTGTTAATTTCTGCTGTACAGCAAAGTGATTCAGTTATACATATATATATATTCTTTTTCATATTCTTTTCCACTATGGTTTATCACATTTTACTTGTTTAATCAATTTCTTGTAATTGATTAAAGGCATAATAATGCCTACCTAGTAGAGTATTGTAAAGACCAAATGAAATAATGTACACAGAATCACCTAGTAGTATAATATCTAGCACATAAAGAGCCTTTTAGTAAATGTTGTTATTCTGGTTTCTTCAAATGGACTATCTCTTTGCCTGGCCTTATTGAAAATTTATTTAAATCTTCTTTGCTTCACTCTTGCCCATTTTTAAGAATCGGCAATGCCACATATAGTATTCTACCAAATTACATTGATATTTTTAAAGGATTTGCTATTGTGAAATAAAGCCTCTTGGATTATCTTAGAGTCCTTGACTGGAGGAATATACAAGTGATAAATCTTTTTTTGGTGGGGGAGGGAGGTAAAATATATATATAACATAAAATTTATCATTTTAATTATTTCTAAACGGGTAATTCACTGACATCACATACATTCCCAATGTTGTGCAACCCTCAATCACCACTGTGCATTTCCCGAACTTGTTCACCATCCCAAACAGAAACTCTGTACCATTAAACAATAATTTTTCATTCTCTCCTCCCCTAGCCTCTGGTAACCTTTATTCTACTTTGTGTCTCTATTAATTACTCTATTCTAAGTGCCTCATAGACGGAATCATACAACATTTGTCCTTTTATGATTGGCTTATTTCACTTACCATAATGTCTTCAAGGTTCATTTGTGTTGTAGCATGTATCAGAATTTCATTCCTTGATAAACAACAAGGTCCTGCTGATTAGCACAGGGAAACATATTCAATATTCTGTGATAAACCATAATGAAAATGAATATAAAAAAAGAATGTATATATATGTATAACTAAATCACTTTGCTGTACAGTAGAAATTAACACAACTTCGTAAATCAACTATACTTAAATGAAAAAAAAGAATTTCATTCCTTTTTAAGGCTGAATAATATTCCACTGTTTCTGTATACCACATTTTGTTTATTCATGTGTCAGTGGACATTTGGGTTGTTTTCAGCGTTTGTGCATTGTGAATAATGCTGCCATGAGCATTGGTGTACAAGTATCTGGCTGAGTCCCTGCTTTCAATTCTTTTGGGTATATACAGTGACATATCTTTTTTTTGGATTCATGCCTCCTTGATTGTCTGCCATCCATCAGTGGGGTCTGTTTTTTGACTTCTAGTGATAGAAATGAGTCTAGCTCCCTCTGTTTGAAGATTTGCTTTCTGGCTTAAAATATGGGCTGTTTGTTTAGCAAACCATCAGAAATGTCCTACTGTCTTCTAGGTGCTGTGCTATTCCTGAGAATACAGGAATGAAGATACCTTCCCTGTCTTTTAGCTGCTCAAAGTCTAAGGGATACAGTCATCGACTCTGAACTGATATGAGGTGTTTTTTTTTTTTTTTTTTCTGATTCATGACTTTTTAATAGAGAAATAAAAATGAAAACACATATATCATCTGTTTAAAAATTCTTGAAAAGAATAAGAGTATATCAAGTCCATCCTATTCTGTAGTGGAAGTACATCAGCAGGTGCTGTGATAAAGAGAAGTGGTGAGGAGTTGGGGGAGATGCCTGGAAAGCTGAATTTGCTAGGTTGATCAGAGAAGGCCTGTGTGAGGAAGAGCCATTTTAGGGAAGCCTTGCAGGTGAGGAAGAACCCATCTTGGGATCAACTAGGGCACAGCGTCTGGTGGAGGGCCTACTATGTCCCGATGCATTGACCATCCACCTTCAGCTTTACATGATCAGTACTCAGCTAAGCTTACTCTGGGAAGTCCATTTGAAATGCCCTTCCGTTGTCCCACATTTCAGATTTAGATGCTTCCATTTATTTGTTCTTACAGCTTCTTGTGCCTTCCTGTTATGTCATTTATCTCACTTATAATTATTTGTGTAGGTATTTGTTGAATGCCCTTTGATTTACCTGATATGTCCTGTGATGGTGGGTGGGGATGCTTCTGTATTATTCACAATATCCCCAGCCTAGTAACTGTCACTTAATAAGCACTTAATAAATATTTGTCGAAAAATGAAAGAATGCCATTTGGGTATCACCTGGAGGAACATTAGTTTTCGAGGTCTGCGGGACTCAGACCTGGTATGACCTGTCTTATGTTGGAAAGGCAGCTTTTCCTTGGCACGAGAACACTGATCCAATCAACAGGGCTAAGGTGGGTTCACAGTAACTGAAGAGTTTTGGCAAGGGCGATCCAGGGCTGGCTGATTGGATAAGAAGGGAACATGGTCAGACAACCGTATTTTATGTCTGTTTTTGAAAAGAGTAGTTGTCTGCCTGTCTTAAGAGTCAGTGTGTGGTGTAGGCTCAGGAAGCAAAGCATGTTAACCCTGGAAGCTGAGAACCCAATATAATAAGATAACAGGACACAATATTTTATTCCAGCCTGCTCCAAAACAAGGCACCTGATCAGAATGAGTGTGAGTGAGGTGTGTTGGGGTCCCAGGGGCTCAGATTCCAAATATCTGTTTAAGGTGTTCTTAAGTGTCTTTTCAAGTCATGGGTCTTTTGAGGTCTGTCTTGGATTAAGAAAGAAAAATGATTCTCACATCCCCCCTACCTCCCAGATGTTGGCATTTGCGTTGTAAAATCTCCTTGGTGAGACAAAGACAGACTATCCAGTAGGGAGTCCTGCTCAGGGGA
Source organism: Balaenoptera borealis (assembly GCF_965194805.1). NCBI lineage: Eukaryota > Metazoa > Chordata > Mammalia > Artiodactyla > Balaenopteridae > Balaenoptera > Balaenoptera borealis. Next base: position 15,935,110 of record NC_138869.1, read on the forward strand.
TATCCAGCTTTAAGGACAATTTATGCAAAAATGAGGGTTTAGAATGGAGGGAACTTTCAAAATCATCTGGCAAAAACCCTTCCTCTTGTAGATGAGGCAGCCATGGCCCAGGAGGGGAAATGGCTTCCCTCAGTTCTCAGTAATGTTTGAGGGGGGCCACGAAATAGTACCTGAGAACTAGTCTAGTACCTTTCCCCTTACAGACCCCTGTGCAAAACCCATAAGACAAGGGCTGATTCTCTCTCTCTTTAAAAGTATATCCCACTGAAAGACTATATTTAAAATAGGTGTTTATCCAGAAGATGGTCACCCAAGGTGGGGTTTGGAAACCATGGAAACCTCAGGAACAGGTGAACTTATTTGTTAAATAAATGTTGATCCTGTGTATGCTGTGGGCCAGGCAGTGTTCCGAGTGCAGTGGATACAACAGGAAACCAGATATAAGTCCTCACTGTCACGAAGGTTATAACTCTAGTGAGAAACAAACTCTACACAAGTGAACTTTTAACTATGTTAATGGCCAGTGAGTAAAATCAAGCAGAGTAATGGGAGAGAGAGTGATTACATATAGTGTGGTTGGGCTTCTTGGGCTCTTTTATTTGTGGGGTGTGGGGTAGCCTCTCTGAGGAAGCGACACCTGAGCCGAAACCTACATGGTGAATAGGAGCCAGCATGACCTGTAATGAGGGAGTGATGAACAGGGGGAACTGGGATGGGGGTAAGGCTTGGGTGGAGAAGTAGGCAGCAGATGGATGGCATAGGGCTTTGTGGGCCTCAGAGAAGTTTGGGTTTCTTCTTCAGGGCAGGTAGAAGCCACTGGTTCTAATTAGCATTTTGAAGAGACCACTCTGGCTTCTGTGCGTGTTTTGTCATAGTCCAGGTGAGGCATGATGGGGCTGTGGAGCAGGCTGGCAGGAGCAGAGATGCTGAAAGGGGTCTGGTAGTGGGAAGTACGTCTGAGAGCAACGGGGGAAAAGGAGAGCGAGGAATTAAGTATGACTCCTAGGCTTTGGCCTGAGCAACTGGGGAGGTTGTGATTCCCTTAACTTGAGATGGTAGAGCCTGGGGAAGGTTGAATAAATTATTGAACCTAGAGAAGGCCAAGAGGTGAGTGAATTATGATGATTGTACAAATGTCTGAAAGGTGATCCAGAAGGAATTTGACTTATTCCATGTGATTCTGGGGAGCCTAATTAGTGCGAACAGATGGGAGGCATTTTTCTTTAGCTGTTGGTGAAGAGCTCTATTTATTAGAATGATCTGAATGTGAGGAACTGCCTGCAGGGAAGTGATGTCTGTCACCTAAATCGTTCAAGCTAAGATGGGGGACCATCTATTAGTAGAGTGACCATATGATTTACGGTCGAAATTGGGATATTTTTGAGAGTAAAATGGGTTGCTCTTAATTATGTGGGGATAACAGGTGTACGTCTGGACTGCTCTGATCAAATGGGGACCAGTGTTCATCCTGTCTTATGTATTCATCCTAGGGATGCTGTAGTGAGGATACGTTTGGGTATGGGTTGAAACCAGGTGACCTCTTGGCATCCTTCCACGTCTAAGATTCTGAAGATTTTTGGTGTATTTTATTTCACACAAAAAAATTGATGTTCAGCTTTTCTGGATTAAGTGAAGTACGCTTACAATACAGGCAGGTTAAGGGAAGTACACGTATAATAAAGGCAGCCTCCCATGTGGCGCATCCTACTCATCCCCTTCCTGCCTCAGTTGCTCCTCCTTCTCACCTCCTATGGGAAGCATTTGCAGAGTACCACCCCCTGACTTTAGTTGGGTGCCCATCCTTGGGCTCCCATAGCTTACTGAGCTCCTCTTAGCCATGGTACTTAGTGAGCCTTGAATTCATCTGCTTATTTGTCTGTCTTGACTCCTAGATAATGTGCTTTGCTTCTGCACCCCTAGGGCCTTGCACAGGGCTGCATAGGGCAGGTGCTCATCAAGTGTTTGTTGAATGAATAAATGAATGAATGAATGGCATTATAAATTGGTTCTATAGCTCTCTCATACCAACACTTGAAACATACTTGTCTCCTGGATGCTTATGCTAAATCCGTACTATAGCAAGCCTATTAGATAAGTTCTCTTAGTATAATAATTTTACTTGATTGAGAAAAACCAAGGCTCAGAGAGGTTTAGTAACCTGCCCACTATCACATAGCTAGTAAGTAGTAGTAGAGCCAGAATTGGAACCCACTAACCACTTGGCTCAAATCTTAACTTAAAACTATCTCTGGGAGACCTTCAAGATGGCGGAGGAGTAAGATGTGAAGATCACCTTCCTCCCCACAAATACATCAGAAATACATCTACATGTGGAACAACTCCTACAGAACACCTACTGAACACTGGCAGAAGACCTCAGACTTCACAAAAGTCAAGAAACTCCCCATGTACCTGGGGAGGGCAAAAGAAAAAAGAAAAAATAGAGACAAAAGAACAGGGACAGGACCTGCACCTCTGGGAGGGAGCTGTGAAGGAGGAAAGGTTTCCACACACTAGGGAGCCCCTTCACTGGCAGAGATGGGGGGTGGCAGGGTGGGGAGCTTCAGAGCCACGACGGAGAATGCAGCCACAGGGGTGCGGAAGGCAAAGCAGAGAGATTCCCGCACAGAGGATCGGTGCCGACCAGCACTCACCAGCCTGAGAGGCTTGTCTGCTCACCCACCGGGATGGGCGTGGGCTGGGAGCTGAGGCTCGGGCTTCGGAGGTCGGACCCCAGGGAGAGGACTGGGGTTGGCTGCGTGAACACAGCCTGAAAGGGACTAGTGCAGCACAGCTAGCTGGGAGGGAGTCCGGGAAAAAGTCTGGACCTGCGTAAGAGGCAAGAGACCGTTGTTTTGGGGTGTGTGAGGAGAGGGGATTCAGAGTGCCAGAGTTCCAGAGATGGACACGAGCCACGGCTATCAGCGCAGACACCAGAGACGGGCATGAGACAGTAAGGCTGCTGCTGCAGCCACCAAGAAGCCTGTGTGCAAGCACAGGTCACTGTCCACACCTGCCCTCCCGGGAGCCTGTGCAGCCCACCACTGCCAGGGTCCCGTGATCCAGGGACAACTTCCCTGGGAGGACACACGACGCGCCTCAGGCTGGTGCAACATCACGCTGGCCTCAGCCACTGCAGGGTTGCCCCGCATTTCTTACCCCTCCTTCCCCCTGGCCTGAGTGAGCCAGAGCCCTTGAATCAGCTGCTACTTTAACCCCGACCTGTCTGAGCAAGAACAGCCACCCCCAGGTGACCTACACGCAGAGGCGGGTCCAAATCCAAAGCTGAACCCCGGGAGCTGTGCGAACAAAGAAGAGAAAGGGAAATCTCCCCCAGCAGCTCAGGAGCAGCTGATTAAATCTCCACAATGAACTGGATGTACCCTGCATCTGTGGAATACCTGAATAGGCAACGAATCATCCCAAAATTGAGGCGGTGGACTTTGGGAGCAACTGTGGACTTGATGTTTGCTTTCTGCATCTAATTTGTTCCTGGCTTTATGTTTATCTTAGTTTAGTATTTAGAGTTTATTATCATTGGTAGATTTGTTTATTGATTTGGTTGCTCTCTTCCTCCTTTTTTTTTAATATATAGATATATATATTTTTTTCCTTTTTCGTTTTCTGTGAGTGTGTATGTGTATGCTTCTTTGTGTCATTTTGTCTGTATAGCTTTGCTTTTACCATTTGTCCTAGGGTTCTGTCTGTCCTTTTTTCTTTTAGTATAGTTTTTAATGCTTGTTATCATTGGTGGATTTGTTTTTTCATTTGGTTGCTCTCTCCTTTCTTTCTTTTTATTACTTTTTAATTTTTAATAATGATTTCTTACTGTTTATTTTATTTTTTTATTTCTTTTTTTTTTTCTCCCTTTTCTTCTGAGCTGTCTGGCTGACAGGGTCTTGCTGCTCTGGCCGGGTGTCAGGCCTGTGCCTCTGAGGTAGGAGACCTGAGTTCAGGACATTGGTCCACGAGAGACCTCCCAGCTCCACGTAATATCAAATGGCAAAAGCTCTTCCAGAGATCTCCATCTAAATGCTAAGACCCAGCTCCACTCAACAACCAGCAAGCTACAGTGCTGGACACCCTATGCCAAACAACTAGCAAGACAGGAACACAACCCCACCTGTTAGCAGAGAGGCTGCCTAAAATCATAAGGTCATAGACACCCCAAAACACACCACTGGACGTTGTACTGTCCACCAGAAAGACAAGGTCCAGCCTCATCCACCAGAACACAGGCACTAGTCCCCTCCACCAGGAAGCCTACACAGCCCACGGAACCAACGTTAGCCACTGGGGGCGGACGTCAAAAACAACGGGAACTACGAATCTGCAGCCTGAGAAAAGGAGACCCCAAACACAGTAAGTTAAGCAAAAATGAGAAGACAGAGAAACACACAGCAGATGAAGGAGCAAGGTAAAAACCCACGATACCAAACAAATGAGGAGGAAATAGGCAGACCACCTGAAAAAGAATTCAGAGTAATGATAGTAAAGATGATCCAAAATCTTGGAGACAGAATGGAGACAATACAAGAAACGTTTAATGACGATGTAGAAGAACTAAAGAGCAAACAAACAATGATGAACAACACAATAAATGAAATTTAAAATTCTCTAGAAGGGATCAATAGCAGAATAACTGAGACAGACGAACGGATAAGTGACGTGGAAGATAAAATAGTGGAAATAACTACTGCAGAGCAGAATACAGAAAAAAGAATGAAAAGAATTGAGGACAGTCATAGAGACCTCTGGGACAACATTAAACACACCAACAGTCGAATTATATTATAGGGGTCCCAGAAGAAGAAGAAAAAAAGAAAGGGATTGAGAAAATATTTGAAGAGATTATAGTTGAAAACTTCTCTAATATGGGAAAGGAAATAGTCAATCAAGTCCAGGAAGTGCAGAGAGTCCCACACAGGATAAATCCAAGGAGAAACACACCAAGACACATATTAATCAAACTATAAAAATTAAATACAGGGGCTTCCCTGGTGGCACAATGCTTAAGAATATGCCTGCCAATGCAGGGAATACGGGTTGGAGCCCTGGTCTGGGAAGATCCCACATGCCACGGAGCAACTAAGCCCATGCGCCACAACTACTGAGCCTGTGCTCTAGAGCCTGTGAGCCATAACTACTGATCCTGCGTACCACAATTACTGAAGCCCGCACACCTAGAGCCCGTGCCCTGCAACAATAGAAGTCACCACAATGAGAAGCCTGCTTACTGCAACAAAGAGTAGCCCCCACACAGCAACGAAGACCCAATGCAGCCATAAATAAATAAATAAATAAATAAATAAATAAATAAATAAATGATAAAAAAATTAAATACAAAGAAAAAAATATTAAAAGCAACAGGGAAAAACAACAAATAACATACAAGGGAATCCCCATAAGGTTAACAGCTGATCTTTCAGCAAAACTCTGCAACCAGAAGGGAGTGGCAGGACATATTCAAAGTGATGAAAGGGAAAAATCTACAACCAAGATTATTCTACCCAGCAAGGATCTCATTCAGATTCAACGGAGAAATTAAAACCTTTACAGACAAGCAGAAGCTAAGAGAATTCACCACCAAACCAGTTTACAACAAATGCTAAAGGAACTTCTCTAGGCAGGAAACACAAGAGAAGGAAAAGACCTACAATAACAAACCCAAAACAATTAAGAAAATGGTAATAGGAACATACATATCGATAATTACCTTAAACATGAATGGATTAAATGCTCCAACCAAAAGACATAGACTGGCTGAATGGATACAAATACAAGACCCATATATATGCTGTCTACAAGAGACCCACTTCAGACCTAGGGACACATACAGACTGAAAGTGAGGGGATGGAAAAAGATATTCCATGCAAATGAAAATCAAAAGAAAGCTGGAGTAGTAATTCTCATATCAGACAAAATAGACTTTAAAACAAAGACTCTTACAAGAGACGAAGAAGGACGTTACATAATGATCAAGGGATCAATCCAAGAAGAAGATATAACAATTGTAAATATTTATGCATCCAACATAGGAGCACCTCATTACATAAGGCAAATGCTAACAGCCATAAAAAGGGAAATCAACAGTAACACAATCATAGTAGGGGACTTCAACACCTCACTTTCACCAATGGACAGATCATCCGAAATGAAAATAAATAAGGAAACACAAGCTTTAAATGATACATTAAGCAAGAGGGACTTAATTGATATTTATAAGACATTCCATCCAAAAACAACAGAATAAACTTTCTTCTCAAGTGCTCATGGAACATTCTCCAGCATAAATCATATCTTGGGTCACAAATCCAGCCTTGGTAAATTTAAGAAAATTGAAATCATGTCAAGTATCTTTTGTGACCACAACGCTATGAGACTAGATATCAATTACAGGAAAAAAATCTGTAAAAAATACAAACACATGGAGGCTAAACAATACACTACTTAATAACGAAGAGATCACTGAAGAAATCAAAGAGTAAATAAAAAAATACCTAGAAACAAATGACAAGGAAAACACGATGACCCAAAACCTATGGGATGCAGCAAAGGCAGTTCCAAGAGGGAAGTTTATAGCAATACAATCCTAACCTCAAGAAACAAGAAACATCTCAAGTAACAACCTAACCTTACACCTAAAGCAATTTTAGAAAGAAGAACAAAAAACCCAAAAGTTAGCAGAAGGAAAGAAATCATAAAGATCAAATCAGAAAGAAATGAAAAAGAAATGAAGGAAACAGTAGCAAAGATCAATAAAACTAAAAGCTGGTTCTTTCAGAAGATAAACAAACTTGAGAAACCATTAGCCAGACTCATCAAGAAAAAAAGGGGAAAAGACTCAAATCAGTAGAATCAGAAATGAAAAAGGAGAAGTAACTGACACTGCAGAAATACAAAGGATCATGAGAGATCACTACAAGCAACTTTATGCCAATAAAAGGGAGAACCTGAAAGAAATGGACAAATTCTTAGGAAGACCCCGAATAGCCAAAGCAATCTTGAGAAAGAAAAATGGAGCTAGAGGAATCAAGCTCATGGACTTCAGACTATACTACAAAGCTACAGTAATCAAGACAGTATGGTACTGGCACAAAAACAGAAGTATAGATCAATGGAACAGGATGGAAAGCCCAGTGATAAACCTACACACATATGGTCATCTTATTTTTATTAAAGGAGGCAAGAATATACAATGGAGAAAAGACAGCCTCTTCAATAAGTGGTGCTGGGAAAACTGGACAGCTACATGTAAAAGAATGAAATTATAACACTCCCTAACACCATACACAAAAATGAACTCCAAATGGATTAAAGACCTAAACGTAAGGCCAGATACTATAAAACTCTTAGAGAAAAACATAGGCAGAACACTCTATGACATAAATCACAGCAAGATTCTTTGGACCTAATGAAACTTAAAAGCTTTCTCACAGCAAAGGAAAACGTAAACAAGAAGAAAAGACAACCCTTAGAATGGGAGAAAATATTTGCAGATGAAGCAACTGACAAAGGATTAATCTCTAAAATTTACAAGCAGCTCATGCAACTTAATATCAAAAAAACAAACAACCCAATCCAAAAATGAGCAGAAGACCTAAATGGACATTTCTCCGAAGAAGATATACAGATTACCAACAAACACATGAAAGAATGCTCAATATCGGTAATCATTAGAGAAATGCAAATCAAAACTACAATGAGGTATGACCTCACACCAGTCAGAATGGCCATCGTCAAAAAATCTACAAACAATAAATGGTGGAGAGGGTGTGGAGAAAAGGGAACCCTCTTGCACTGTTGGTGGGAATGTAAATTGATACAGTGACTATGGAGAACAGTTTGGAGGTTCCTTAAAAAAACTAAAAATAGAAGTACCATATGACCCAGCAATCCCACTACTGGGCATATACCCTGAGAAAACCATAATTCAAAAAGAGTCATGTACCACAATGTTCATTGCACCTCTATTTACAATAGCCAGGACATGGAAGCAACCTAAGTGCCCATCGACAGGTGAATGGATAAAGAAGATGTGGCACACATATACAATGGAATATTATTCAGCCATAAAAAAGAAACGAAATTGAGTTATTTGTAGTGAGGTGGATGGACCTAGAGTCTGTCATACAGAGTGAAGTAAGTCAGAAAGAGAAAAACAAATACTGTATGCTAACACATATATATGGAATCTAAAAATAAAAGGTTCTGAAGAAACCAGGGGCAGGACAGGAATAAAGACACAGATGTAGAGAATGGACTTGAGGACATGGGGAAGGGGAAGGGTAAGCTGGGTGGAAGTGAGAGAGTGCCATGGACATATATACACTGCCAAATGTAAAATAGATAGCTAGTGGGAACAGCTGCATAGCACAGGGACATCTGCTCGGTGCTTTGTGACCACCTAGAGGGGTGGGATACGGAGGGTGGGAGGGAGACTCAAGAGGGAGGAGATATGGGGATATATGTATATGTATAGCTGATTCACTTTGTTATAAAGCAGAAACTAACACACCATTGTTAAGCGATTATACACCAATAAGGATGTTAAAAAAAAAAACTCCCCTTACTTAGAACTTAACCATAACTGTTATGTTAGCAGTTCAAAGATTTTGAGAAGTTCTGCAATTAAAATGTAGTTTAACTTGATTAACCCAGTGCTTTCCTGGCTAGTTTAAATGCTTTGATTATGTTACTTTTTCTCCCCCCTGTACCTACTAAAGTCATGTGGAAGACTTAGGAAGCAGCCACTGGGAAATGCTTGGCTAGTAGAACAGAGTTATAAATTGAATATCTGCGGCTGCGGGTTCTTTTCCTGGCTCTGTCGCTACCTGCCACATTTCAGGGCTTATTTTTCCATCCTTAAAATGAGGGAATTTAAATATACGGCCTCTCTGATCCTTCCCACCTTTAAAATCCTGCGGTACTGTAATCCTGCCTGTGTTAACCATGCACCAAGGCTGGGAAAGCATCTTATATGCCTTTTCTATATTCTGTCTTCTGTTTGACCTTTTTTCTCAGAAGCCTCAGAACTTGTAAGCTATGAAATAAAAGTACAGAACCAATCAAATGGCATTTTGACTTTCTGTAATTTCCCTGTTTTATACATTGAAAAAGGTCTATAGGTAAGCCAGTAGCAATTTAAGGAGCCTAAATGGAGCCATCTTGTAAAGAGTTGGAATAAAAACCTCGCTCTGGGGTGCCATGAGTTTTACATATACTCATCCCTCTTTCCAGAGGGAAACTAGACATGCCATCTATTAATGTTGGTAGATTTTTAAAAATCCGTTGTTGATTTAAAAAAAAAAAACGATGATTTTTAGCAAGAGCCACAAAAAGACACTCTTAGGTACAGTGATGCCAGTTCTAGAAATTTAGCAAAAGCAAAAACTAAATGAATGTGTTCAAAGATGTTCACTGTAGTGTTATCTATAGTAAAAAAAGCAACAAAGTTGAATATAACCTGAGTGGTTCAATGTTAGGAGATTCCTTGGTAAATTACAGTACATCAACACGAGAAAATATTGTGCATCCTCTAAAAATGTCTGTTGTGAAGTTCAGATAAAGCATAAGAAAATATTTTATAAAGTAAATGAAAACAATCAATACATATAAATTTGGAAAAAATATGTAAAAGTGTGTATGCTTATTGATGAAACTGGAAGCTGAATATAAAAACAAAGTTTATAGAGAACGGTGAATATGTTATTTTTAATTAAATTAATAAATAATTATTTAATATTGCTTACTTTTGTTTTTTCAAAGTAAATTAACTCTCAGCTCTGTTAGAAGAACAAACTTAGAAAATCTGAATAAAAAATATATTCACTGTAGATAATTTAGAAAAGAAAAATGACACAAAAAAGAACATTAAATATCACCCATCATCTCACCACCCAGAAATAATCATTGCAGACATTTCAGTATATATACCACTAATCTTTTCTTGGTGGGGTGGGGGTGTGTGTGTGTGTGTCTGTTTCTAGACATATTTTTAAGCAGATTTGTACAGCCATACTTTCAAGTGGCTCTTTTCACTTTAAATTGTGAACATTTATCCAAGTAGTTACGTTTTTTCCTGCATATAATTTTTAGTTATTATGTTGTATTCCTTCATATGGATGCACAGTAAGGGACTCAGCCAGTCTCCCCTATGGGTATGCATGTGATGTAGCGTTTTGCTGAGTATTGTCAAATTGATTTCAAGATAGGTTATAATAATTTACTTGGTCACCTTACCTAAAGAAGTAAAAAATTACTTAAAAATAATAAAACATTGTTTTGTCGTGTTTTTATGAATTTTTTAAAAAGCCCCAGATCCTGGACCTAGAGAGTATTATGCTAAGTGAAATAAGTCAGACAGAGAGAGACAAATACTGTATTTTATTACTTATATGTAGAATCCAAAAAATAAAACAAACAAATACATATAATGAAACAGAAACAGATTCACAGATACAGAGAACAATATAGTGGTTACCAGTGGGGAGAGGAAAGGGAGGAAGGGCAAGATAGGGGTAGGGGAATAAGAGATACAAACTACTACGTACAAAATAGGTAGGGAACAAGGATATATTGTACAGCACAGGGAAATAGAGCTATTGTAATAACTTTAAGTGGAATATATGTTGTACACCTGAAATGAATACAGTATTATAAATCAACTATACGTCACTAAAAAAATTTTAGTAAAAAGCCCCTAGTCTACTTTTCCCATGGTTATGGAGTTCTCAACTGAGAATGAGTCAACTAGATCACTTTTAAAGGGTTCTTTGATGCCAAAGATCCCTTAGGCCGTTTTTTTTTAATTTTTAAATTTTATTTTATTTATTTTTTTATACAGCAGGTACTTATTAGTCATCAGTTTTATACACATCAGTGTATACATGTCAATCCCAATCGCCCAATTCATCACACCACCGCCACCACCCCCTGCCACTTTCCCTGCTTGGTGTCCATACGTTTGTTCTCTACATCTGTGTCTCTATTTCTGCCCTGCAAACTGGTTCATCTGTACCATTTTTCTAGGCTCCATGTATATGTGTTAATATACGATATTTGTTTTTCTCTTTCTGACTTACTTCACTCTGTATGACAGTCTCTACATCCATCCATGTCCCTACAAATGACCCAATTTCGTTCCTTTTTATGGCTGAGTAATATTCCATTGTATATATGTACCATATCTTCTTTATCCATTTGTCTGTTCATGGACATTTAGGTTGCTTCCATGACCTGGCTATTGTAAATAGTGCTGCAATGAACATTGGGGTGCATGTGTCTTTTTGAATGATGGTTTTCTCTGGGTATATGCCCAGTAGTGGGATTGCTGGATCATCTGGTAATTCTATTTTTAGTTTTTTAAGGAACCTCCATACTGTTCTCCATGGTGGCTGTATCAATTTACATTCCCACCAACAGTGCAAGAGGGTTCCCTTTTCTCCACACCAGCTCCAGCATTTGTTGTTTGTAGATTTTCTGATGATGCCCATTCTAACTGGTGTGAGGTGATACCTCATTGTAGTTTTGATTTGCATTTCTCTAATAATTAATGATGTTGAGCAGCTTTTCATGTGCTTCTTGGCCATCCGTATGTCTTCCTTGAGGAAGTGTCTATTTAGGTCTTCTGCACATTTTTGGATTGGGTTGTTTGTTTTTTTAGTATTGAGCTGCATGATCTGTTTATATATTTTGGAGATTAATCCTTTGTCTGTTGATTTGTTTGCAAATATTTTCTCCCATTCTGAGGGTTGTCTTTTCATCTTGTTTATGGTTTCCTTTGCTGTGCAAAAGCTTTGAAGTTTCATTAGGTCCCATGTGTTTATTTTTGTTTTTATTTCCATTACTCTAGGAGGTGGATCAAAAAAGATCTTGCTGTGATTTATGTCAAAGAGTGTTCTTCCTATGTTTTCCTCTAAGAGTTTTATAGTGTCTGGTCTTACATTTAGGTCTCTAATCCATTTTGAGTTTATTTTTGTGTATGGTGTTAGGAAGTGTTCTAATTTCATTCTTTTACATGTGGCTGTCCAGTTTTCCCAGCACCACTTATTGAAGAGGCTGTCTTTTCTCCATTGTATATCCTTGCCTCCTTTGTCATAGATTAGTTGACCATAGGTGCGTGCGTTTATCTCTGGGCTTTCTATCTTGTTCCATTAACCTATATTTCTGTTTTTGTGCCAGTACCATATTGTCTTGATTACTGTAGCTTTGTAGTATAGTCTGAAGTCAGGGAGTCTGATTCCTCCAGCTCCGCTTTTTTCCCTCAGGACTGCTTTGGCTATTAGGGGTCTTTTGTGTCTCCATACAAATTTTAAGATGATTTGTTCTAGTTCCGTAAAAAATGCCATTGGTAATTTGATAGGGATTGCGTTGAATCTGTAGATTGCTTTGGGTAGTATAGTCATTTTCACAATATTGATTCTTCCAATCCAAGAACATGGTATATCTCTCCATCTGTTGGTATCATCTTTAATTTCTTTCATCAGTGTCTTATAGCTTTCTGCATACAGGTCTTTTGTCTCCCTAGGTAGGTTTATTCCTAGGTATTTTATTCTTTTTGTTGCAGTGGTAAATGGGAGTGTTTCCTTAATTTCTCTTTCAGATTTTGCATCATTAGTGTATAGGAATGCAAGAGATTTCTGTGCATTAATTTTGTATCCTGCTACTTTACCAAATTCATTGATTAGCTCTAGTAGTTTTCTGGTGGCATCTTTAGGATTCTCTATGTATAGTATCTTGTCATCTGCAAACAGTGACAGTTTTACTTCTTCTTTTCCAATTTGTATTTCTTTTACTTCTTTTTCTTCTCTGATTGCTGTGGCTAGGATTTCCAAAACTAGGTTGAATAATAGTGGCAAGAGTGGACATCCTTGTCTTGTTCCTGATCTTAGTGGACATGGTTTCAGTTTTTCACCATTGAGAATGATGTTTGCTGTGGGTTTGTGGTATACGGCCTTTATTATGTTGAGGTAGGTTCCCTCTATGCCCACTTTCTGGAGAGTTTTTATCATAAATGGGTGTTGAATTTTGTCAAAAGCTTTTTCTGCATCTATTGAGATGATCATATGGTTTTTATTCTTCGGTTTGCTAATATGGTGTATCACATGGATTGATTTGCATATATTGAAGAATCCTTGCATCCCTGGGATAAATCCCACTTGATCATGGTGTATGATCCTTTTAATGTGTTGTTGGATTCTGTTTGGTAGTATTTTGTTGAGGATTTTTGCATCTATATTCATCAGTGATATTGGTCTGTAATTTTCTTTTTTTGTAGTATCTTTGTCTGGTTTTGGTATCAGGGTGATGGTGGCCTCATAGAATGAGTTTGGGAGTGTTCCTTCCTCTGCAATTATTTGGAAGAGTTTGAGAAGGATGGGTGTTAGCTCTTCTCTCAATGTTTGATAGAATTCGCCTGTGAAGCCATCTGGTCCTGGACTTCTGTTTGTTGGAAGACTTTTAATCCCAGTTTCAATTTCATTACTTGTGATTGGTCTGTTCATATTTTCTATTTCTTCCTGGTTCAGTCTTGGAAGGTTATACCTTTCTAAGAATTTGTCCATTTTATTGTCTATTTTATTGGCATAGAGTTGCTTGTAGTAGTCTCTTAGGGTGCTTTGTATTTCTGCGGTGTCTGTTGTAACTTCTCCTTTTTCATTTCTAATTTTATTGATTTGAGTCCTCTCCCTCCTTTTCTTGATAAGTCTGGCTAATGGTTTATCAATTTTGTTTATCTTCTCAAAGAACCGGCTTTTAGTTTTATTGATGTTTGCTATTGTTTTCTTTGTTTCTGTGTCATTTATTTCTCCTCTGATCTTTATGATTTCTTTCCCTGTGTTAACTTTGGGTTTTGTTTGTTCTTCTTTCTCTAGTTCCTTTAGGTGTAAGGTTAGATGGTTTATTTGAGATGTTTCTTGCTTTTTGAGGTAGGCTTGTATCGCTATAAACTTCCCTCTTAGAACTGCTTTTGCTGCATCCCATAGGTTTTGGATTGTCGTGTTTTCATTGTCATTTGTCTCCAGGTATTTCTTGATTTCCTCTTTGATTTTTTCTGTGTTCTCTTGGTTATTTAGTAACGTACTGTTTAGCCTCCATGTGTTTGTGTTTTTTACATTTTTTCCCCTATAATTCATTTCTAATCTCATAGCGTTGTGGTCAGAAAGGATGCTTGATATGATTTCAGTTTTCTTAAAGTTACTGAGGCTTGATTTGTGACCCAAGATGTGATCTATCCTGGAGAATGTTCCGTGCGCACTTGAGAAGAAAGTGTAATCTGCTGTTTTTGGGTGGAATGTCCTATAAATATCAATTAAATCTATCTGGTCTATTGTGTCATTTAAAGCTTCTGTTTGCTTATTTATTTTCATTTTGGATGATTTGTCCATTGGTGTAAGTGAGGTGTTAAGTCCCCCACTATTATTGTGTTATTGTCGATTTCCTCTTTTACAGCTGTTAGCAGTTGCCTTATGTATTGAGGTGCTCCTATGTTGGGTGCATATATATTTATGATTGTTATATCTTCTTCTTGGATTGATCCCTTGATCAATATGTAGTGTCCTTCCTTGTCTCTTGTAACATTCTTTATTTTAAAGTCTATTTTATCTGAGTATTGCTACTCCAGCTTTCTTTTGATTTCCATTTGCATGGAATATCTTTTTCCATCCTCTCACTTTTAGTCTGTATGTGTCCCTACGTCTGAAGTGGGTCACTTGTAGACAGCATATATATGGTCTTGTTTTTGTATCCATTCAGCAAGCCTGTGTCTTTTGGTTGAAGCATTTAATCCATTCATGTTTAAGGTAATTATCGATATGTATGTTCCTATGACCATTTTCTTAATTGTTTTGGGTTGTTTTTGTAGGTCCTTTTCTTCTCTTGTGTTTCCCACTTAGAGAAGTTCCTTTAGCATTTGTTGTAGAGCTGGTTTGGTGGTGCTGAATTCTCTTAGCTTTTGCTTGTCTGTAAAGCTTTTGAGTTCTCCATCAAATCTGAATGAGATCCTTGCCTGGTTGAGTAATCTTGGTTGTAGCTTCTTCCCTTTCGTCACTTTAGGTATATCATGCCACCCCCTTCTGGCTTGTAGAGTTTCTGCTGAGAAATCAGCTGTTAACCTTACGGGAGTTCCCTTGTATGTTATTTGTCGTTTTGCCCTTGCTGCTTTCAATAATTTTTCTTTGTCTTTAATTTTTGCCAATTTGATTACTATGTGTCTCCGCGTGTTTCTCCTTGGGTTTTTCCTGTATGGGATTAGCTGTGCTTCCTGGACTTGGGTGGCTATTTCCTTTCCCATGTTAGGGAAGTTTTCGACTATAATCTCTTCAAATATTTTCTCGGGTCCTTTCTCTCTCTCTTCTCTTTCTGGGACCCCTGTAATGTGAATGTTGTTGCGTTTAATTTTGTCCCAGAGGTCTCTTAGGCTGTCTTCATTACTTTTCATTCTTTTTTCTTTATTCTGTTCCGCAGCAGTGAATTCCACCATTCTGTCTTCTAGGTCACTTATCCGTTCTTCTGCCTCAGTTATTCTGCTATTGAACCCTTCTAGTGTAGTTTTCATTTCAGTTATTTTATTGGTCATCTCTGTTTGTCTGTTCTTTAATTCTTCTAGGTCTTTGTTAAACATTTCTTGCACCTTCTCGATCTTAGCTTCCATTGTTTTTCCGAGGTCCTGGATCATCTTCACTATCATTATTCTGAATTCTTTTTCTGGAAGGTTGCCTATCTCCACTTCATTGAGTTGTTTTTCTGGGGTTTTATCTTGTTCCTTCGTCTGGTACATAGCCCTCTGCCTTTTCATCTTGTCTATCTTTCTGTGAATGTGGTTTTTGTTCCACAGGCTGCAGGACTGTAGTTCTTCTTGCTTCTGCCCTCTGCCCTCTCCCTTAGGCTGTTTTTTACACATTGTCTATAATGAGTGACTCTATAGGATTTCTGCTACTCTCTTAAGGACACGGAATGAATATTTAGAGTATACCGATTGGTGTCAGGGAATGCAGTGTATTCTAGCATGAGGAATTTCACTAGGAACTGAAGCAGAAAGTATTGAAAAATTTCAGATCTGCCTTAAATTTCTGAAATATTTGTACTCTGTTTGAAAAAGCATGCATTTTTTACTCTCATGTGTTCTATTAAGTAGTCAAGGTACCTGCTTTAGGATTTAATTTGAAATAAGCTGTCAGACTTGACTACCTATCTATTTTAATGACGAATTTGTTTTTATTCTTTCTTTCTTTCTTTCTTTCTTTCTTTCTTTCTTTCTTTCTTTCTTTCTTTCTTTCTTTCTTTCTTTCTTTCTTTCTCTTTTAATCAGTCATCAGTTTTATACGCATCAGTGTATACATGTCAATCCCAATCGCCCAATTCAGCACACCACCATCCCCACCCCACCGCGGTTTTTATTCTTTATTCAAGTCTAGTTCTCAATTTTCTACATTTGTATTGGGTGTTGAAGAAAGAGATTTTTACTCATGTGTGCTTTCTATTCCATTTTATTCCTTCAGTTGCATTTGATTCTCATCCAGTTTTATTTATACTTCATGAATTTGAACAGACCTGTGATTTCTCATTGTTCACTGGTGCCAGTTGAAAAATTCTCCCAGGCTCTTTTTATGGGGTAACTGTCATATTTTATAATGTGTTTCGAGAAATGTCCATGTTTTTAATTCTCTTGTCTAAATACATTTAATTTTTAAAAGAACAGTTGTAAAGTTGTGAACTTGACATCTTTAGACTTGAATGTGCATAATTACACAGTGCTCTTTGTCCTGTGCCGACTTCTTTCTAGGCTGTGTGTGTATGAGAAGCATAATTTACCACTTGGCAAGAATAAAGGCACCTTTGCTGTCTTCCCCTTTTCTTTTCTTTAAGCTGTTACTACAAGTATGGTTATGTCCCTAGGGAGAGGTGGGAAAAGATGTCTTTGCTCTCTGAAGTCCATTTCTCAAGGGGACATCAATACTCACAAGGATCCTATTTACATTGTAATTGGTTGCTGGCTGTCTGGTACAGCTGTTTCAACTTAAACCCAAGACAGTCGCTATGGAGATGGTTGACTTGAAATAGGTCAAGTAAAGTCCTTTTCCCCCTGGGTATGAGGGAGTGCTGTAACTCAACTAGAAGTGTCTCAGTTGAACAGAAAATATGTAGATGGGCAACCACATTCCTCCCCACCCCCCAAATTTCTCTTTTTAGGATGAGGCTTGTCACAAATGCTAGTCCACTCATGTTGCTGCTGTGAATCTGGAAACAACACCCCTGAAGACTATTTTTGTTAAAGAAAAGGAATGAGAGATGTCATAATTTGCAGTGTAACCTTGAATTAACTGGCTCATGTATGACTCTCAAAAGATGCTTATTTCATAAGTTCCTAAACATAGTAGAATAGCATTTATTTTTAAGACATGACCAGGAGTTCAAGAACAAGTTTGTAAAAACATAGAGTTGAGGGGGACCTTCAAGATGGAGGAGGAGTAAGATGTGGCGATCACCTTCCTCCCCACAAATATATCAGAGATACATCTACATGTGGAACAACTCCTACAGAACACCTACTGAACGCTGGCAGAAGACCTTAGACTTCCCAAAAGTCAAGAAACTCCCCATGTACCTGGGGAGGGCAAAAGAAAAAAGAAAAAATAGAGACAAAAGAAGAGGGACAGGACCTGCACCTCTGGGAGGGAGCTGTGAAGGAGGAATGGTTTCCACACACTAGGAAGCCCCTTCACTGGCAGAGACGGGGCGTGGTGAGGTGGGGAGCTTCAGAGCCACAGAGGAGAGCGCAGCAACAGGGGTGCGGAAGGCAAAGCGGAGAGATTCCTGCACAGAGGATCGGTGCCGACCAGCACTCACCAGCCCGAGAGGCTTGTCTGCTCACCCGCTGGGGCAGGTGGGGGCTGGGAGCTGAGGCTCGGGGTTTGGAGGTCAGATCCCAGGGAGAGGACTGTGGTTGGCTGCGTGGACACAGCCTAAGGGGGCTAGTGCATCACAGCTAGCCGGGAGGGAGTCTGGGAAAAAGCCTGGACCTGCCGAAAGGGCAAGAGACAGTTTTTTCCAGGTGCGTGAGGAGAGGGGATTCAGAGCACCACCTAAAGGAGCTCCAGAGACGAGCATGAGCCTTGGGTATCAGCGCGGACCCCAGAGACAGGCATGAACCACTAATGCTGCTGCCGCCACCAAGAAGCCTGTGTGGAAGCACAGGTCACTGTCCACACCACCCCTCCCGGGAGCCTGTGCAGCCCGCCACTGCCAGGGTCCCGTAATCCAGGGACAACTTCCCCGGGAGAACACACGATGCACCTTAGGCTGGTGCAATGTTATGGTGGCCTCTGCGGCCGCAGGCTCACCCCACATTCCGTACCCCTCCCTCCACCCCGAACTGAGTGAGCCAGAGCACCCGAATCAGCTGCTCCTTTAACCCCGTCCTGTCTGAGTGAAGAACAGACACCCTCAGGCGACCTACACACAGAGGCGGGTCCAAATCCAAAGCTGAACCCCGGAACCCCGGGAGCTGTGCGAACAAAGAAGAGAAGGGAAATCTCTCCCAGCAGCCTCAGGAGCAGCGGATTAAATCCCCACCATCAACTTGATGTACTTGCATATGTGGAATACCTGAATAGACAACAAATCATCCCAAATTGAGGAGGTGGACTTTGGGAGCAACTGTGGACTTGGGGTTTGCTTTCTGCATCTAATTTGTTCCTGGTTTTATGTTTGTCTTAGTTTAGTATTCAGGGTTTATTATCATTGGTAGATTTGTTTATTGATTTGGTTGCTCTCTTCCTTTTTTATTTAGTATATAGATATATAGTTTTTCCTTTTTCTCTTTTTGTGAGTGTGTATGTCTGTGCTTCTTTGTGTGGTTTTGTCTGTATAGCTTTGCTTTTACCATTTATGGTTCTGGTCCTACGGTTCTGTCTGTCCTTTTTTTTTTTTTTTAAGTATAGTTTTTAGTGCTTGTTGTCATTGGTGGATTTGTTTTTTGGTTTGGTTGCTCTCTTCTTTCTTTCTTTTTTTCGTTTTTTAAATTACTTTTTAATTTTTTTATTTTTAATAATTTAAAATTTTTTTTATTTTAATAACTTTATTTTATTTTTCTCTTTTTCTCTTTCTTTTTTTCTCCCTTTTCTTCTGAGCCGTTTGGCTGACAGGGTCTTGGTGCTCTGGCCGGGTGTCAGCCCTGTGCCTCTGAGGTGGGAGAGCCAAGTTCAGGACATTGCTCCACTAGAGACCTCCTGGCTCCACGTAATATCAAACGGCGAAAGCTCTCCCAGAGATCTCCATCTAAACGCTAAGACCCAGCTCCCCTCAACGACCAGCAAGCTACAGTGCTGGACACCCTATACCAAACAACTAGCAAGACAGGAACACAACCCCACCCGTTAGCAGAGAGGCTGCCTAAAATCATAAGGTCATAGACACCCCAAAACACACCACTGGACGTTGTACTGTCCACCAGAAAGACAAGATCCAGCCTCATCCACCAGAACACGGGCACTAGTCCCCTCCACCAGGAAGCCTACACAGCCCACGGAACCAACGTTAGCCACTGGGGGCAGACGTCAAAAACAACGGGAACTACGAATCTGCAGCCTGAGAAAAGGAGACCCCAAACACAGTAAGTTAAGCAAAAATGAGAAGACAGAGAAACACACAGCAGATGAAGGAGCAAGGTAAAAACTCACCAGACCAAACATATGAAGAGGAAATAGGCAGTCTACCTGAAAAAGAATTCAGAGTAATGATAGTAAAGATGATCCAAAATCTTGGAAACAGAATGGAGAAAATACAAGAAACATTTAATGACAAAGTAGAAGAACTAAAGAGCAAACAAACAATGATGAACAACACAATAAATGAAATTAAAACTTTTCTAAAAGGAATCAATAGCAGAATAACTGAGGCAGAAGAACGGATAAGTGACCTGGAAGATAAAATAGTGGAAATAACTACCGTAGAGCAGAATACAGAATAAAGAATGAAAAGAATTGAGGACAGTCTCAGAGACCTCTTGGACAACATTAAACGCACCAACATTCGAATTTTAGGGGTCCCAGAAGAAGAAGAGAAAAAGAAAGGGACTGAGAAAATATTTGAAGAGATTATAGTTGAAAAGTTCCCTAATATGGGAAAGGAAGTAGTCAATCAAGTCCAGGAAGTGCAGAGAGTCCCATACAGGAAAAACCCAAAGAGAAACACACCAAGACCCATATTAATCAAACTATCAAACATTAAATACAAAGAAAAAAATTTTAAAACAGCAGGGAAAAACAACAAATAACATACAAGGGAATCCCCATAATGTTCACAACTGATCTTTCAGCAGAAACTCTGCAAGCCAGAAGGGAGTGGCAGGACATATTTAAAGTGATGAAAGGGAAACACCTACAACCAAGATTACTCTACCCAGCAATGATCTCATTCAGATTCGACGGAGAAATTAAAACCTTTACAGACAAGCAGAAGCTAAGAGAATTGAGTACCACCAAAGCAGCTTTACAACAAATGCTAAAGGAACTTCTCTAGGCAGGGAACACAAGAGAAGGAAAAAGACCTACAATAACAAACCGAAAACAATTAAGAAAATGGTAATAGGAACATACATATCGATAATTACCTTAAACGTGAATGGATTAAATGCTCCAACCAAAAGACATAGACTGGCTGAATGGATAAAAAAACAAGACCCTTATATATGCTGTCTACAAGAGATCCACTTCAGACCTAGGAACACATACAGACTGAAGGTGAGGGGATGGAAAAAGATATTCCATGCAAATGGAAATCAAAAGAAAGCTGGAGTAGTAATTCTCATATCAGACAAAATAGACTTTAAAACAAAGACTCTTACAAGAGACAAAGAAGGGCACTACATAATGATCAAGGGATCAATCCAAGAAGAAGATATAACAATTGTAAATATTTATGCATCCAACATAGGAGCACCTCATTACATAAGGCAAATGCTAACAGCCATAAAAGGGGAAATCTACAGTAACACAATCATAGTAGGGGACTTGAACACCCCACTTTCACTAATGGACAGATCATCCAAAATGAACATAAATAAGGAAACACAAGCTTTAAATGATACATTGAACAAGAGGGACTTAATTGATATTTATAGGACATTCCATCCAAAAACAAGAGAACACACTTTATTCTCAAGTGCTCATGGAACATTCTCCAGGATAGATTATATCTTGGGTCACAAATCAAGCCTTGATAAATTTAAGAAAATTGAAATCATATCAAGTATCTTTTCTGACCACAACACTATGAGACAAGATATCAATTACAGGAAAAAAATCTGTAAAAAATACAAACACATGGAGGCTAAACAATACACTACTTAATAACCAAGAGACCACTGAAGAAATCAAAAAGGAAATCAATAAATACCTAGAAACAAATGACAATGAAAACAAGATGGCCCCAAACCTATGGGATGCAGCAAAGGCATTTCTAAGAGGGAAGTTTATAGCAATACAATCCTACCTGCTTTTCCACAGCAAAGGAAAACATAAACAAGGAGAAAAGTCAACCCTCAGAATGGGAGAAAATATTTGCAAATGAAGCAACTGACAGAGGATTAATCTCCAAAATTTACAAGCAGCTCATGTAGCTCCATAACAAAAAAACAAACAACCCAATTCAAAAAAAGGCAGAAGACCTAAACAGACATTTCTCCAAAGAAGATATACAGATTGCTAACAAACACATGAAAGGATGCTCAACATCACTAATCATTAGATAAATGCAAATGAAAACTACGAGGTATCACCTTCACCAGTCAGAATGGCCATCATCAAAAAATCTACAAACAATAAATGCTAGAGAGGGTGTGGAGAAAAGGGAACCCTCTTGCACTGTTGGTGGGAATGTAAATTGATACAGCCACTATGGAGAACAGTATGGAAGTTCCTTATAAAACTAAAAATAGAACTACCATACGACCTAGTAATCCCACTACTGGGCATATACCCTGAGAAAACCATAATTCAAAAAGAGTCATGTACCAAAATGTTCATTGCAGCTCTATTTACAATAACCAGGACATGGAAGCAACCTAAGTGTCCATCGACAGATGAATGGATAAAGAAGATGTATATATACAATGGAATATTACTCAGCCATAGAAAGGAATGAAACTGAGTCATTGATAGTGAGGTGGATGGACCTAGAGTCTGTCATACAGAGTGAAGTAAGTCAGAAAGAGAAAAACAAATACCGTATACTAACACATATATATGGAATCTAAAAAAAAAAAAAATGGTTCTGAAGAAACTAGGGGCAGGACAGGAATAAAGACGCAGATGTAGAGAATGGACTTGAGGACAAGGGGAGGGGAAAGGGTAAGCTGGGACGAAGTGAGAGAGTGGCATGGACTTATATACAGTACCAAATGTAAAATAGCTAGCTAGTGGGAAGCAGCCACATAGCACTGGCAGATCAGCTTGGTGCTTTGTGACCTCGTAGTGGTGGGATAGACAGGGTGGGAGGGAGACGCAAGAGGGAGGAGATTTGGGGATATATGTATATATATAGCTGATTCACTTTTTTATAAAGCAGAAACTAACACACCATTGTAAAGCAATTATACTCAAAGATGCTAAAAAATAAATAAATAAATAAAAACATGGAGTTATCAGTGATATTTGGAAGAAGGCACCTGGTGACACTCGATGGGATTTGCCATAAGTTTGGCCAGAAAACATGGCTTTCCCAGTACAACTTGGCTATGATGAATGATGTACTACCTCTGAGCTCAGTCTTCTCTTGTGGGTGACTTTGATTACTTATCTTTCCTTCTTCATGTGTCCTACGTGGAAATGGTTCCTGACTCTGAATCTGACCATTACAATGGGGACTTACAGTCTTTCTGACAGGTGGCGATGCCGTTAGGTTCCCTTATAGGCCCCCTAGCTTTGTCTTGTATGGGGCTTGGTGAATATGGAGACATTTTTGGTTGTCATAGTTGGGTGGCAGGTAGGATGCTACTGGCATCTAGTGGGGAGGGGTCTGCGATGCGGCTGAGCATCCTACAGTGCACGGGACAGCACCCGTCCAACAAGGAATTATGTGGCCTAATAAGTCAGTTGTGCTGAGGTGGTCTGTTTTCAATGGATTGCTAAGAAATGTGAAAGATTTCAGGCAAGAGTGGTAGTGGGAGAAATGAAAAGCAGATATCTAGAATGAGAGGAAAGTGTGTGTATATGATGGGGAGGAAGTTGAGTAGGAGCTATAGAACCCATGTGTCTAAGGTGGTACCTGGACCCACCAATTTGAGTTTTGTAGATATTTTTGGAAGAAAATAAAATGACTAGGTTCACACATTGTATCCTGCTTTGTGCAGTTAACCATGTAAGATAAATATGTGCAACAAATAGTTGAAAAACTCGCAATATACCAACTGTCTTAAGTCATACTCTGAGGATTCTGGGAGTTGAAGATCCCCTTTAGGAATTAGGCTTAGCTCCTGGCAGACAGCAGGTGCTCAATAAATATTTGCAACCAGAGTGAGTTAAGGGGAAGAAGAGAGGGAAAGGGAATGGACTCAGAGGCCACTGGAGCAGCTGCCCTGTGTCTACCACACACAGTCCAACTCCATGGAAGTTCCCTGTTGAAGAAGATCGCGAACTGTGGAGGACTTCTGCCATTAAGGCTTGTGTTTGCTGTCTTTACTAAAGCTGTGCCTGTGTCTACCCTGGGATCCAGCAGTTCCACTCCACAGCGTGCAATCAGCAGAAATGCTTACGCATATTTACTCAGTCATGAGCTTTCAAGAATGTTCACAGAAGTAGTACCATTCATAGTAGCCCAAACTGGAAGCTACCCAAATGCCCATCAGTAATAGAATAGATAAATAAATCCATTAAAAAAATTGCTAATGGACTTGAGGACACGGGGAGGGGGAAGGGTAAGCTGGGACGAAGTGAGAGAGTGGCATGGACATATATACACTACCAAATGTAAAATAGATAGCTAGTGGGAAGCAGCTGCATAGCACAGGGAGATCAGCTCGGTGCTTTGTGTCCACCTATAGGGGTGGGATAGGGAGGGTGGGAGACTCAAGAGGGAGGAGAAGTGGGGATAAATGTATATGTATAGCTGATTCACTTTGTTATACAGCAGAAACTAACACACCATTGTAAAGCAATTATACTTCAATAAAGATGTTAAAAAAAATTGCTAATGATGAAATATTTCCAAATACAATAGGGTATAAGAAAAATAGGCATTCTAGTTCCTACCACCCAGATTTAACAAAGGTTAACATTTTTCCTATTTGTTTGTTTTTCTTCTTCTTCTTCTCCTTTTTAAAAATTTTTTATTTTTTACTTGAGAAATAGAACCTTCTGGTGGCCTTAGTGTTGGGGGCAGGGTAGAGGTGGGTGAGTGATGTAGAGATACTGAAATGTAAGAGTGGGATGACCTGGGCTTTCTCTGCAGGTCTTCCCTTGACATGGAATGAGTTACCTGTCACTGGCACCTAAACATCAAGCAGAGTAGTCAGCGAGAACATCTCCTCATTAAAGATTCCGCAGTGCCACAGAAGAAATAGGAAGAAGCCATGCCTTTCACCTCTCCTGCTCTCTGAAAAATAAAACACTTTGCAGTAGTGTCCTTTAAGGACACAATGCCTCTTTCGTTGAAATATAAAAGAATTTGGCTTTTTCCATCAAACTGTGATTGGAATACCATGAATGTTTTGATTGCGCTGATGTGAAAAAAGAACCAGACAGGGTTTGGTGTTTTCAGTGATTGCTGTAATTGGTAGCAGGATCACATTCCCCCTTCTCTTCCGCTCAGGCTGGCTCATCAGGATGCAGAGGATTGAGAGTAACATTGTCATGGGGATAACCTTGAGTCTGCTCTGGTTTATATTAGAAGAAACATTTGCACACTTCTTTACTTAGTATTAGCATCATTGATGATGGTAATTTTTTTGTAACTCTCTTCCTGACTGTCATGAGGCCCATGGTTGAGACTGGTTCCCTTTACTGAGTGCTTGCTAAGTGCTAGGCCTAGTCCTAAGCCCTGTGTGTACGTTCTGTTTCCTCCTTGTAATAACCCCTGAGGTAGGCATTGTTCCTGTCTTCACCTACAAATGAGAAAACAGGTGTGGGGAGGTTGATTAGGTTGCCAGGGGTCACCCTGGGAGTGGCAGAGCCATGATTCACATCTCATTTTGCCCGACTCCAAAGCCAAGTTCTCAATCAATTGCTAAATGAGGTCCACTTGATATTGGTATTTAGGTTAACAGAACTGTAAAGTAGGAGTTAAGGTTCTGGGAACAGGATCTGGGCTGAGCACTTCCCAGTCCTATCTAATGCAGCCTCCTCTGAGTCTGAGGTAGGTGAGGCAGGCGGGCCTGCTCCCATTTCACAGATGAGGACTCTGGGGCCCTGCAGGCAGTGAACTTGCCCAGAGCCATACAACTAATGTTGGGCTGGATATTAACCAGGGTCTTTTGAAAACACACTCCAGCTCTTTATGCTGTGGTTCAGCTTGGTCTCTGACCACCTTGGTTGACCTTCAGCCCGGCACTTAACTGTAAGATTAATGCTGTTTCGCCATCTTTTAAATAGGAGTAGTACTACCTGTCTCACTTGTTAGAGATTATAGAGGGTTAGCTAGAAGTTTGTCTTTTAAAATTCTTGGAGACACACACCATTTAGATACATATTTATTTAATCACTGTGGTGCTTTATGATGTGAGATAATGCTTTTTTTTTTTTGGCCACAATGTGTGGCTTGCTGGATCTTAGTTGCCCAACCAGGAATTGAACCTGGACCACAGCAGTGAAACATCAACTCCTAACCAGTGGACTGCCAGGGAATTCCCGAGATAATGCTTACTTGTTAGATTTAGTTACATATAAATCTTTATTTTTGATATTCTGGTAAAGTTATTTGGTAAGTCACCTGGAAGTTGAAGACCTTAAGAGAGATTTTTTTCTGCACAGACTGAGTCAGTGTTTTTCTAGAGGCATCATAACTAACCTCAGCTTATTCTGGGTTGCTTTGAGGTGGCAGCTGCTCCCTGGTGGTTACCTGTTAAAGGCGCTAACTGGAGACACCCAGAAGGGCCCGACTCTACTGTCCTGCACAGGTGAGGCCGGCGGGTCTTTCCCCAGATGACATGTTTCCTTCCAAAATAGGTTCCTGTGCTGTTGAAAAGAAACTCAGTGGCCATCTTCTATAAAAGAGTGAGTATGACAAACTCTACTCACTTGGTTGGTAGGAAAATAGGATGGCAGGAAATACTGTATGTACGTACAGACCCAAACGTAGCGCCTAATTCACAGAGAGCTCTCAATAAGTGACCTTCTTCCTCCCTCATTTGGCCTGTCAGAGGGTTCCCTCTTGCAGATTTTTTCCCCCTTTGACAGGCCTATTACAAATCTCATGACATGTTTAACCTTTACAACTTGTCTGTTTGCTCTCCCTCATGAGTGGGTCATTGTGAGGAAGGAGACCATCTGTCTTACAGATAAGTGGTGGTGTCCTGCCAGGTGGCCACTGTAGAAGCTCAGGCCTTGGGTTTAGGACTCATGTTATCTCCAGTCCTGGACTGACATACTTTGAAGCCACCGTCTGACTGAAAAACCACAGAGCTGCAAGTCGGTCAGCAAGTCTCCAGGGTAGCAAAGAAATAATTATCTCAAGCAAAAACGGATGGCACTTTAAGCCCTGAAGACGCAGAAAGGTTTGGGTCAGGACTCAGCATCTCAACAGCCCAAGAAAATTGTTCTCCTAACCTAGTTTTTCAGAAGGGATTTTCGAGCTTCTATTTTTGACAACATTCCCGGTTATTGCCCTCATTGTCAGGAAGCTGGAAGTACATGAAGTTCAGCTTTAGGGATATAACCCCTTGAAAACGTCAGAAATCTTTCGAAGCCTGAGGTGGTAGCCTCTATGGTAGAAATAGACCATGAGGTGGAAAGTTGTAGGATTCTTGGGTACCTCAGGTTGATGGCCTCTTAGGTCCCAATTATTATCTTCTTCCCTGAATTTAATAGAAAAAGAAAAAGCAAAGGGTAGAAGGAAAACTCAGAGTGGAATGTATTATATGCACTGACTGAGTCCTTCTTCTGAGAAAAGTGCGTGTCTTAATATCAGTGCTGAAAACAGTGACTGGCATGTAATAGGTACTCAATAAACGCTTGTGAAGAATAAGTGAAAGTCATGGTGTAATTACTGTAGGGAATTCAAAGATGCTGAAGAAATAGCCTAGGAATGTAGAGTACACCTGAGAAAGAGTGAGCAGGGAATTAAAGTTATCTGGTGCTGGGTAAATACGTTTATCCCCTTATTCTCAAACTTTCCCCCTAACCTTCCCTACCCCTCTATACCTTTAGAAAAAATAAAGACTTACTTGGAATCTGCTAGATTCCTCACTTGCTAGAGTGAGGCACATATAGCTGACTCATCTATAGCAGAAAGACACAGAGTTTAAGGCCAAGTATCACAGATTGGATTCTCTGGAAACAGATGCTGAGATAGAGCTTGGTGTGCAGAATATTTATATAAGGGGATCCACACCTGTGGAAGGGATGGGGAGGAAACAGGATTGGGCAGAGGGCGAAGCCAAGACTACAATGCAGGTCCAGGACGTCCCACCCGGTCCCTGGGGCTCTGGGGTATAAATGACCCATAGGATTTAGCTATGGTGAACTCACATGGCTGTGCCTTTATGCCCCTGCCGTGGTTGGTCATTGGTGGCTGTGAGGTGGCTCTTTGCAGCTCTCCTGAAGGAGCTGAGAGCTGGAAGCTTCTGCTGATGCCACTCCCAGCAGCTGGAAAATCATTCCTTCCTCATAGGGGGATCTGGCCGGTGCATCTCCACACCCACTGCACCAAGTGAGATTCTCTGGGGGTCCAGGCCTGCCTGCAAAGTGAAGAAATGTTTTGAGCCTTGTTCCAAGGGGGATCATAAGCTCTTTGGGAGCCTGAGATGTCAGAAACCCGTGGTAGAGGGTGACAGATGTGGCCCGGCTGGGGCTTGATTTGGGGACCAGGCCCAGCTCAGCATCACAGATTGAGGTGAAGGTGATGATGGGCACTTTGCTGAAGCTGGTCCTACCGGTTCCGGTTCCGGTTCCGGATCCTGCCCTGCTAACTCTGCTCTCGCTCTTCCCCAGGCCAGATCACCCGGTTCTTCACGTCTCCTGGAACGACGCCGTCGCCTACTGCACATGGGCGGGGAAGCGGTTGCCCACGGAAGCCGAGTGGGAGTACAGCTGTCGAGGAGGCCTGCAAAATAGGTACTTGGAGGGTCTCGTCTTTGCCTAACAGTATGTGGACCTTTTTCTAAATCTACGGAACTTACTTTGGCTGGACAGTTGATTTAAAACCCCAGCCAGATCGCAGCTTGCTCCTACTGGGCTTTCTTCCCGCCCGTGAAGTTACTTGGGGAACATGCATGCAGGGGTCACCACCCCCTGACAGTCTCCCAAAGCCACGTGTGCGGTGAGGTGGGCTACGGCAATTGAGCCCCCATCCCCGTGTCACATAGTCCTCCTTGGAGCCTCCTGGCAGGCTGCCTTGGTTTTTGGATTTTCTTATTTTAGGCATCTCCTGAAGCAGCAATATATCTTTCTTCCAGAGCCATGAGACAGAAAACTCATGTTTGGGTCACATCTTCTAGGAAAGGCTCCTTAAAATAACGAAGGCTTTATAAAAAAGTGTGGTGTGATGTTGCCTGCTTCCATATAAGTCCAGGATGATGTCTGCTTTCCCAGCCTCCTATAAGCCCTTCTTTTAGTTCTGCGATTTATTTCAGGCCTCCTGAGTCCTCGGGAGAGACCAAGGTTGTTGTGAACTTTACATGAACTGGTTGTGCGGAAGTTAAAAAAAAAATCCTGATTAAAAGCTTTATGTATTTTTTTTTTTTTTTTAAGTATAGCTCACTCGGAACAAGCAAGCAATGTTCTCTCTTTCACTGCCTTCCTCCTCTTGACTTTCGTCCAGAAGCCTGTGTCTGTTTGACAGGCTGATGCCTGTGTCTCTTCTGACAGACTCTTCCCCTGGGGCAACAAACTGCAGCCGAAGGGCCAACATTATGCCAACATTTGGCAGGGCGAGTTTCCTGTGACCAACACCGGAGAGGACGGCTTTCGAGGGACTGCGCCTGTGAGTAGCGAGGCTCGTGACGGATGGCGGCGGCTGCAGCGCACCCAGAAACCGCCAGCAATGGGTGAAAGCGCCGCTCACTCTCTGCCCCACGTGCTGCCCCCTTCCTGCCTCCGTCCACCACCGCACGTAGCAAATACTAATAATTAACCAGACGTTCTTTTTCTGTAACACCTTTTTCTTTCTGATTCCATAATACTTGTTGTGGAAACTTTGAAAAAACAAGCAGTGTACAGAGGAGAAAATTGAAAGGATCTGGAATCCTACCACCCAGAGATAGGTAACCCCTGTTAACGTGTAGGTGCATTTCCTCCCATTCGTCTCCCGTGTTAATGATGCTCCTAATGGCTAGTAGTTAGTGAGTGCTTGCAGAGTGCCAGGCACGTTGCTGAGACATTTGCATGAATTATCTCATTGAATGTCTCTTCAGCTCTGTAAGGTAGGTACTGTTATCCCCGTTTTCCAGGTGAGCATTCTGAGGCACACAGAGGTTAACTAACTTGCCCAAGGTTACACAGCTGGAGAGCAGCACAGCTGGGATTTGAACCAGGTCGGTTTGTTTTCAAAGGCCATGCTCTTAACTACCATAGATGCCAGCATAAATGTTTCTGGTGTATATGTGCCTATATATTTTTTAGATATTGCTTTTCGGTCATACTATAATATTTAAAATCCTACTGTTTTTCCCTGTGTAATATCAGCAACATTTTATCTGTCATTAGCAGTTCTTCACAAATACATGTCTTTTAGCAGCTGGATAACTTGTCATTTGAATGAACCCTAATTTATTTATCTCTTATTTTTGCAAATTTACATTATATCTATTTTTCTGCTAAACAACAATGAACATCTTATGCATAGATATTAAATTGTATCTCCGATGATTTTTTAAAAAATTTTTACTGGAATATAGTTGATTGTGTTAGTTTCTGCTGTACAGCAGAGTGAATCAATTATACATATACATATATCCACTCTTTTTTAGATTCCTTTTCCGTGTAGGTCATTACAGAGTATTGAGAAGAGTTCACTATCCTATACAGTAGGTCCTTATTAGTCTGATGATTTTTTAAAAGATAGATTCCTAACAGTGAAATTAATGAGTCAAAGACTAGAAAACTTTCTTGATAAGGGTTTCAGATATATAACCAAACTCTTTTCCAGACTGCGTATCACATGTTTCCCTCCATGAGTGTTCCTTTCTTTCTGCTCTTTTGTCAGCAAAACCATACATTAATGAAACAATGTTGAAAGCATTTCGTTTTCTCTTTTTTTTTTTTTTAACATCTTTATTGGAGTATAATTGCTTTACAATGGTGTGTTAGTTTCTGCTTTATAACATAGTGAATCAGCTATACAGTTACATATATCCCCATATCAGCTCCCTCTTGCGTCTCCCTCCCACCCTCCCTATCCCACCCCTCTAGGTGGTCACAAAGCACCGAGCTGATCTCCCTGTGCTATGCGGCTGCTTCCCACTAGCTATCTATTTTACATTTGGTAGTATATATAAGTCCATGCCATGCTCTCACTTCGTCGCAGTTTACCCTTCCCCCTCCCCATGTCCTCAAGTCCATTCTCTACGTCTGCGTCTTTATTCCTGTCCTGCCCCTAGGTTCTTCAGAACCATTTTTTTTTTTTTAGATTCCATATATATGTGTTAGCATATGGTATTTGTTTTTCTCTTTCTGACTTACTTCACTCTGTGTGACAGACTCTAGGTCCATCCACCTCACTACGAATGACTCAATTTCGTTTCTTTTTATGGCTGAGTAATATTCCATTGTATATATGTGCCACATCTTCTTTATCCATTCATCTGTCGATGGACACTTAGGTTGCTTCCATGTCCTGGCTATTGTAAATAGAGCTGCAATGAATATTGTGGTACCTGACTCTTTTTGAATTATGGTTTTCTGAGGGTATATGCCCAGTAGTGGGATTGCTGGGTCGTATGGTAGTTCTATTTTTAGTTTTTTAAGGAACCTCCATACTGTTCTCCATAGTGGCTGTATCAATTTATATTCCCACCAACAGTGCAAGAGGGTTCCCTTTTCTCCACACCCTCTCCAGCATTTATTGTTTCTAGATTTTTTGATGATGGCCATTCTGACTGGTGTGAGGTGATACCTCATTGTAGTTTTGATTTGCATTTCTCTAATGATTAATGATGTTGAGCATCCTTTCGTGTGTTTGTTAGCAATCTGTATATCTTCTTTGGAGAAATGTCTGTTTAGGTCTTCCACCCATTTTTGGATTGGGTTGTTTGTTTTTTTGATATTGAGCTGCGTGAGCTGCTTGTATATTTTGGAGATTAATCCTTTGTCAGTTGCTTCATTTGCAAATATTTTCTCCCATTCTGAGGGCTGTCTTTTCATCTTGTTTATGGTTTCCTTTACTGTGCAAAAGCTTTTAAGTTTCATTAGGTCCCATTTGTTTATTTTTGTTTTTATTTCCATTTCTCTAGGAGGTGGGTCAAAAAGGATCTTGCTGTGATGTATGTCATAGAGTGTTCTGCCTATGTTTTCCTCTAAGAGTTTTATAGTGTCTGGCCTTACATTTAGGTCTTTAATCCATTTTGAGTTTATTTTTGTGTATGGTGTTAGGGAGTGTTCTAATTTCATTCTTTTACATGTAGCTGTCCAGTTTTCCCAGCACCACTTATTAACGAGGTTGTCTTTTCTCCATTGTATATTCTTACCTCCTTTATCAAAAATAAGGTGACCATATGTGCATGGGTTTATCTCTGGGCTTTCTATCCTGTTCCATTGATCTATATTTCTGGTTTTGTGCCAGTACCATACTGTCTTGATTACTGTAGCTTTGTAGTATAGTCTGAAGTCCGGGAGCCTGATTCCTCCAGCTCCATTTTTCTTTCTCAAGATTACTTTGGCTATTCAGGGTCTTCTGTGTTTCCATACAAATTGTGAAATTTTTTGTTCTAGTTCTGTCAAAAATGCCATTGGTAGTTTGATAGGGATTGCATTGAATCTGTCGATTGCTTTGGGTAGTATAGTCCTTTTCACAATGTTGATCCTTCCAATCCAAAAGCACGGTATATCTCTTCATCTGTTTGTGTCGTCTTTAATTTCTTTCATCAGTGTCTTATAGTTTTCTGCATACAGGTCTTTTGTCTCCTTAGGTAGGTTTATTCCTAGGTATTTTATTGTTTTTGTTGCAATGGTAAATGGGAGTGTTTCCTTAATTTCTCTTTCAGATTTTTCATCATTAGTGTATAGGAATGCAAGAGATTTCTCTAATTTTCTTCTAAGAGATTGCATTAATTTTGTATCCTGCTACTTTACCAAATTCATTGATTAGCTCGAGTAGTTTTCTGGTAGTGTCTTTAGGATTCTCTATGTCTAGTATCATGTCATCTGCAAACAATGACAGCTTTACTTCTTCTTTTCCGATTTGGATTCCTTTTATTTCTTTTTCTTCTCTGATTGCTGTGGCTAAAACTTCCAAAACTATGTTGAATAATAGTGGTGAGAGTGGGCAACCTTGTCTTGTTCCTGATCTTAGTGGAAATGGTTTCAGTTTTTCACCATTGAGAACGATGTTGGCTGTGGGTTTGTCATATATGGGCTTTATTATGTTGAGGAAAGTTCCCTCTATGCCTACTTTGTGGAGGGTTTTTATCATAAATGGGTGTTGAATTTTGTTGAAAGCTTTTTCTGCATCTATTGAGATGATCATATGGTTTTTCTCCTTTAATTTGTTAATATGGTGTATCACATTGATTGATTTGCATATATTGAAGAATCCTTGCATTCCTGGGATAATCCCACTTGATCATGGTGTATGATGCTTTTAATGTGCCGTTGGATTCTGTTTGCTAGTATTTTGTTGAGGATTTTTGCATCTATGTTCATCAGTGATATTGGCCTGTAGTTTTCTTTCTTTGTGACATCTTTGTCTGGTTTTGGTATCAGGGTGATGGTGGCCTCGTAGAATGAGTTTGGGAGTGTTCCTCCCTCTGCTGTATTTTGGAAGAGTTTGAGAAGGCCAGGTGTCATTTTCTCAACGCAGTCAGGAAAGATGTCTTGTGGTGAGGAAATAGCACCTTACTGGGTTTGTTGTTACAGAGAATAATTTTCTTTCAACAATTTTTCAAACAGTTGTCATTTTTTAAATGTTTGTATTTTTGTTTCACACGAATATATTTCCTCCAAAATGTATTTATGAATGTAGCACACATATGTTATTTGGAACATGACCAAATGATTCCAGAATTTCAACTGAAATAATAAACAAGTGAGAAAGACTGAGACATTGGAAAAGATGAAGGGTGAGGAGACACTTGACCTATCAGAACTTTAAAAATATTTTGAGCCATATAGTTAAAGCAATATAGTTTTTTTTTTTTTGCAGAGTTAATATAAAAAAAGAAAAGTTGCATGAGAATATGTTGCCCTTAAATAGGCACATGAGTGCATATGTGTGTGCTTCTAAAATTCTATATGTATGAGTTAGGTATATGATAAAGGTACCGACACAAACCAATGGGAACTGGATGTATTATTCAACAGGCAAAAGACTAATCAGGCCATCTAGAAGTTGGTTCTTCTCAAGTTTCCTTCAGGATTGCTTGTGCTCTCATGGGTGCATAGTTTTAGTCAGTAAAATGAGTGATTAGAGACCTCGGGGTCTAAACTATCTCAACCTTTTCTCAACCATTTCCTGGGTAAGAAGCCCAGCCAGTATCTCATGAGCCACCTTTTGTCGGCAGAACGGCGCTGCAGGATGAACAGAATAAGGTGCCCGATGAGGTTGCTCATGACCCCCCAGGAAAGATGATAGTTGGTGCAGAAACAGGACAGTGGCCATCACGTGGTTTGAGAAGGGCCTCGGCAGCCTGGATGTCCCTCTTCGATGGGAGTCTGTGTGAAGTAGGGCCACTGCCCTTAGCCTTGAAGCCTATGGCGTGGGCTTCTGATGGGCCACACAAATTATATTAGCGCCTGCCAGTTTTCATAAAAGGCCATGAGAAGCTGTGTTGGACAGTTATGAATATTTTACAGCACTTAATGGCTACAGAATTTCTTATTATTTAAGCACATGAGCCTCCAAGGAAAATAATCATTTATTCTCAAGTCAGTGCACCTTTTCAGAAAACACCAGTTTCCGTATGAAATAAGGACAGATATTTAGAGTTGGAACATTTAACTGTGGGTTCAATAGATGTCTGCTTGGAGTATATTCAAAAGAACTTACCTGAAGAAGTTGCCGTAGAAGTTCCTAAGACAAAATTAGAACAGTTACCAGGAGCCCGCAAATAACCAGTTTGAGAAACAGGACCTAAGGAGAGAAAAAGCAGCAAGTTATAGAGAGACCACTTCCACCTGTGTTTGGAATGAGACTTGACAAGATCTGTACCTTTAAATTGGGACTGTTTACCCAGAGAATTATCTCGTCCTTCTTAGCTGCCTTGTTGTGTCCACAGGCCCTGGTCAGTTGAGAGCAGGAATTGAACTTTAATGATAGGATGGACTACAGTGAAATAGCTCCCTCCTCTGCTATTTTATGTATTTTATTATTTTCACTCTGGTTGTAAACTGAGCAGATTATTCTGACCACAGTGAATTTGAAGAATTAGATTTGTATTTGGTTAGGCCTCGGTTGTACAGTTATTAGTATGTTTTGGTTTTCATGGCTATCAGCTCATTCACCTGAAAATAAACATGTTTGAAGTATTTCTCAGGTACATTTGTCTTCTTCTGAGCTTTCTGGAAGGAAGCTTTGGTTGGTGTGATTAATTTAACCATGAGCATTTAAAATTTTTATACTCTGTGTGGTAATTTTGGGGGTGGTGGCCTCCTGATTTTACCTCACTTAAACGTCATTGTTTAAAGAGGGATAACCCCTCAAACCTTTGAGTAGATGCTCTTATTTCCTCATCTTATGGCTTAACTGCTCCAGATAGGCTAACTTGCTTGCCCAGTGGTTGCTGTGTGTTGGCACATAAAGCGGACCTCAGGCTGACTGACCTGAGAGCCCCTCCACTTGTCTGCTCTCTGAGCCTGAGAAATGATTCCTTCTTCCAGAACGTTCGTTCCACCTCACTTGCTCTCGCGTCCCTTGCTCCTTCCCTTCTTTCCCTGAAATAACTTACTTTCTTCTTTTCCTTCCTTCTCTTTCCAGCTGCTATTCTGTCTTGCTCTTCCTGATCATCTCCAAATTCTTGAAAGGACAGTGTATCCTCTGGCCTTTCCTCCTTTACTGTCTCTCTGACTTTTGAACTCTGACCTCAATTCCCACAAGGTACCTCTACCTTTGTTGAGGAGGGTTCACCTTCAGCCTGAAATCTCTCCCTCTTGGGAGTTCCTGCACCTTTTCTTTCATTATCTTACCTTACTCATCCCACCCTGCCTTTCAGGATTGGATTTTTTTTTTTTGGTATCCTCCTCCTTTCTCCCTCATTAAAGCTTGTTCATGTCTATGTCATCAGACCCTTCCTGCTTTCAGTCGACATGCATGGAGTTACTGAATGAAGCAATGAATAGGTACCACTGTTTCCATAATGAATGCTGAGTAAGGAAGCAGAGTGGTAAAAATTTTCAGCTTTCCACCTTGCCTGGATTAAGTTTTTTTTGGAGTAGCTTCATAACTTTGAAGTGCTCTGAATTGCCCAAGTATCAGATGCTTCCATATTTATGTGTCGATCTAAAACCATCTGAAGCCAAGTAGAAGTGAATGGTATTCCTTTTAGTTCTACCTCATTAATTGGGAAAAAAACATGGATTTAAAAAAAGATTTTTAAAAAAGAACCCCAAAGATACCTTAATATTTTTTTCATTTAAAAAATAAAAGTTTTCTTCATGTATAAGAATTTCTATTACAATATGTTAGGAAAAATTTTGAGTCCCTAAAATAGCAAAACTGTTCTGTACATATTTACTATTCAGTCAAAGATTTTTCTCTCGTCCTCCTCCCCATCCTCCTTCTTACACAAGTAAGTACCATGTCTGTGACAGTATTATGTGGCAGACTGTCTGGTCTGCCTTTGAAATGTGATCAGATTACTTGCTGAAGAGCCTGTGCAGCTTACCTCATACTTCCAGGTGCCAGAGATTGCAAACCCTCTATGTATTACAGATACGCTTGGCAGTGAATTCACATTTTCTTTATAAAAACAAGTCCCCTCAGTGTTGCGATGATAATGACTGAGGCGTAAAGATAAGCTGGAGGGGGCTGGTGGAGAGGACAGAATTGGCTTGGGGTCTCTCAGTGCTAAAAAGACATCATGGCCAGCAGAGCTCAGCTCTGATGACAAGACTGATACCGGGTCTAATATGGTGTTTCTGTTATGCTTTTGAAGGTCGAAAGATCGTTTACCCCTCACTCCCCAGTCAGGTACAGATTTGACTTATGATCAGTACTAGTCTCTCTATTAGGAATAATTTCATTGACTTTCCTACCATGTAATGTAAACTCTTCTTAGGCTTCTAAACTCTCTTTGAGAGCTCAAAGCTGAAAAATATCTTTCTTTGATTCTACATTGGCCAGATTGTATTTTCACTGTTGGAATGAGAATTAATATTCATACTTTAAGAGTTCTTTGTGCATTTTTGTACCAAAGAGGTTTTCTAGACAAGGTGAGTACTTTGACAACATTTCCCCCTTTTTTTAATTTTTAGGTTGACGCCTTTCCTCCCAATGGTTACGGCTTATACAATATAGTAGGGAATGCCTGGGAGTGGACTTCAGACTGGTGGACCATTCACCATTCTGTTGAAGAAACCATTATTAACCCAGTGAGTATCAGTCTCTGAGTATGTATTGTGAAAAGGTTACCTCCATCCCCTGGGCAGTCTGTGGCAGCAATTTCATGTGTTTCGGGTATTTATTTTCTATTGACATTAATCTTGGAATTTCCCCAAAGGGATATGAAGCACTTGTCTCTTATTTCAACCTTAAAGCATTGTGTAGACATGTCTATGGACATTTTATATGCTGCTGGATTGTGATGGTGATAATGATTTGAGGGAATCTGTCTATAACTTTAGAAATTATTTCAGCCTCATAAATGTGATCAAAGTGAGATATATAAATAAGTATGCAAGATTCATTAATGTTTATTAATAACTAGTGAGATCTGGTAGATGGCGTTTATCATCCAGCTAATTGCCTGAGTTTTCATTGGTTGAAATTTTGATTGAAGAGCATTGTTTGGGGAAAATGAGAAAGGATGTTTTCTGGGTGAATGTTGAATCAGGAAGTTGAGTCATTTCATTATTATTTGCTGAACTCCACAGTATGTCAGTTCAGTGCATCATAAACCATGGGAATTTAGACAACCATGTTTGAGTTTTACCTTTTCTGGCATGGGAGGAATGTTGACTGCAGCTAGTGGACTCCTCTGCCTCTAAAACCAAGCTCTCCCAGCAGAATATACAAAAATTGAGACGCTACAAAAACTGGGCATGTGGGTGGGAAGTACTTCCTTTAAAAAGAACATGTCTGAATATTTCTTGTGTAAACAGATTGGGGGGAAAATACCATTTAAAAATCCTATCTCGAGCAAACTAGACATTCATAAGTCAGATCCAAGAATGTATATTTATACCAAAACTAGCTAGACTGGGAACTTAATATGTTTAATTTTAAACCTTAACCTCTTGAAAAGCCACAAAAGGTAGTGATAAAGAAAATTAATTCTTTGATCTCTTCTCAGTGGAGTGTTAAACAGCTCAGAGTAATTGAGGAAGTTGTCAGACTCTGAGCTTCGGGCCATTTTTCAGAATACGGGGATAAATTTGTTTGATATGCTTGATTTTTCTTCACAGAATAACACGTGGATTGCTCATGAATAATCTAGAGACAGAAATCTACTTTCCTGGGGGCAGATGAAAAAGCTGAGTTCTTCAGAAACTGTCATTTCCTCCTTGTTTTCCTTGTACTTTCTGGCAGGGCTGGTGGAAGTAGTGGTCAAAGACAACCCATCTCTCCAAAATGAGAATAAGGTTGTGAAGTTCTCAGTGGGTTTGTGGTTGGGAGACGCCATTCTCTACTGGCAAGATGTGACTTGGCGTTTGCTGTCAGAATCAGAAATAGAATTTTTTTTCCCCTCAGATTAAAGCATCTGCATGTTTGGAAGGGGGTGCACGAGGCTTCAAAATGCTGGCAAGTTGTGAATGTATCTCTCTGACCATCTGTTGTCGAGCTGAGTGCTTATTAGCTTTCAGTTTTATAATTGCTTGTGTTTCTTCTAAGGATTTACAGAAAAATCCATATTTTTCTTATTTTCCCCAGTCCCAGGCTCTATCTCAGATGTTGTCTTTGCTGTATAAATCATTCTCCTTGTAGGGTTCTCTCTGTCACAGAGGCCTCATTTGCTTCCTTATTTGACTGGGATAAAATTCAACAGTTTTGAGAACTAAATCCCAACTCCCTTGCAAACTCAGACTCTTTCATTCAAATCTTCACAGCTCTCCTTCATTTGTAGAGCCACTGCCTGTCTCTCATCTGCATTACTGCATCAGCTTCCCAGCTGGGCTCCCTGCCTTCACTCTGCTCTACTGTAGCTGTAATGATCTTTATAGAGGACACGCTTAATGCTGTCACTCTTCTGTTTAAAATAAAGTACAAACTCTTGAACATGACTTCTGAAGGCTAAAATAATTTAGCCCTTGCTGATCTCTCAGTGGCCACAGCTTTTTCTTCTTCTTTCAACATTTAATTATGAAATGTTACAAAAATTCGGACAAGTACAGAAAATAGCATAACAGATACCTATGATATCGACCATTTTGATTTAACATATATTGACAGTATATTGTATTTACTATATTTCTTTTAGCTAAAGAACAAGAAGAAAAACTATTCTAGTCAACACTTAATATTTGTCAGTATTTTTAATTTAAGCTATTCTGGTCAGTGTATAGTGCTGTCTCACTGTGGTTTTTTTTTTGTTTTTGTTTATTTATTTATTTATTTATTTATTTATTTATTTATTTATTTATGGCTGTGTTGGGTCTTCACCTCTGTGCGAGGGCTTTCTCCAGCTGTGGCAAGTGGGGGCCACTGTTCATCGCAGTGCGCGGGCCTCCCACCGTCGCGGCCCCTCCTGTTGTGGAGCACAGGCTCCAGACGCGCAGGCTCAGCAATTGTGGCTCACGGGCCCAGTTGCTCCGTGGCATGTGGCATCTTCCCAGACCAGGGCTCGAACCCGTGTCCCCTGCATTGGCAGGCAGACTCTCAACCACTGCGCCACCAGGGAAGCCCCTCACTGTGGTTTTTTAGTCATCGTATATGTATATATATATTAAAATTTATTTTGTTGAAGTACAGTTGATTTACAGTGTTGTGTTAATTTCTACTGTACAGCAAAGTGATTCAGTTGCACATAAATATACACATTCTTTTTCATATTCTTTTCCATTATGGTTTATCACAGGATATTGAATATAGTTCCCTGTGCTATATAGTAGGACCTTGTTTATCCATTCGAGATATACTAGTTTGCATTTAGTCATCATATATTAAAGTCTGTATCTGACAACTCTCATATCTGACCACTCTGTTGATCTGCTTCTGTTGTCTGTTGTTCTTGAATTTTGGTCCCATCTTGTTTTCTCACATGCCTTGCTATTTTTGATTGAGTACCAGATATTGTTTAAGAAAAACTGTGGTGATTATTTGAGATCTGGATAGTGGGATCTTTCTCTACAGTGGACTTACCTTTGCTTCTGGAAACTTCTATTTCACATTAGCTTATTCCAATCACAAACTGAGATGATTTGAAGCTGAGCTTCAGTCCCTGTGAGGGCTAGTTGGGTATAGTTCTTCAGGGTGCCAACGAACAGTCTAGGGGTTTTCCATGACTTTTCTTCCTTGTAGGCCCCCGAGCTCCAGGTTTTTCTTCCTTGGCCTAAAAGTCTATGCAAAGTTCTGTTCAGCTTCTCAGCATTATAGCTGCTGCCACTGGAATCAATAGACCTCTGGGAAAATAGGCTCACCTCTCTGGACTTCCCTTCTCTCTGGGATTTGAGCCCT
This sequence comes from Balaenoptera borealis, assembly GCF_965194805.1. Classification (NCBI taxonomy): domain Eukaryota; kingdom Metazoa; phylum Chordata; class Mammalia; order Artiodactyla; family Balaenopteridae; genus Balaenoptera; species Balaenoptera borealis. The sequence continues at coordinate 15,975,242 of NC_138869.1, forward strand.
GCAATTCCTCACAGCCCTGATAGTTCTCATCTGATCTGTTTAAACTCCCAATTGTCTTTGAGGTCTTTTTTAAAAAAATTAATTTATTTATTTTGGCTGCGTTGGGTCTTCATTGCTGCGCGTGGGTTTTCTCTAGTTGCGAGGAGCGGGGGCTACTCTTCGTTGCGGTGCACGGGCTCTAGGTGTGCGGGCTTCAGTAGTTGTGGCACACAGGCTCAGTAGTTATGGCTCACGGGCTCTAGAGCGCAGGCTCAGTAGTTGTGGCACACGGGCTTAGTTGCTCCGCGTCATGTGGGATCTTCCCGTACCAGGGTTTGAACCTGTGTCGCCTGCGTTGGCAGGCGGATTCTTAACTGCTGCGCCACCAGGGAAGTCCCCTCTTTGAGGTCTTAATTTATTTGCCTTTCTTCCCTGATGGCCTGTGTATCTCCAGTGCCTAGCAAAGAACCTGGTACATAATAACTGGTCGTATGATAAACCCAATTCCAGATACCTAGGATCAAGAGAGTTTGGTTACTGTTCATACTCCAGGTGTTTCAAAAGCAAAGGCTAGTTAAAAACAGATATTTTCAGGGAAAGCTTTGGACCAGAATACCCATGTGATTAGTAAACATTTCAACCCAGGAACTGACCTCTTCAGTGTCATGTGTATATTTTAGTTCCAAGACTAAATCATAATGGCAGATCATTTTAAATCTTCTTTGGAGAGCTTAGGAAAAGTCAGTGCTCTGTACGCAGAGGCTATTCGGGGATTATCTTTTTCTTATTCAGTGACTTCCAGGGAGCACAAGTTAATCATTAGTGTTTATTTTATTGGGTAGTCATTTATGGCAAAAGCAGGTGGTGGGAACACCTTGTGTGCTTTGTACACACAATCCTAGGAGAGGCTGAGCTATTTGGCCATATGGAGTGAGGGTCGATTTGGTCTTACCTGGTAGAAGGTTCTTGGGAGTGTGCATGCATGTGTGTGTTTTCTGGAACTGCTTAGGGTGGCATCACCTCTTCCCACACAGACACAATCCAGAGTGTGGCTGTTGATACTATTGGTTTTTTTCACCCAATAATTATAGTAATAAAAGATGATTTGTGGTTTTTTTCCTTTTCAGTTACCTAACCCGGAGACCTTTATTAATCTGTGGCAGTGTGTGGTGCTTAAAAGACTATGTAGAGCTTATATAGCATCCTGATTTCTCACACCTGCATCCTCACTCGCACTACCCTGGTATCATGCTGACTTGTTCGCTGATGATGTGAAAGGATGGCGTGATCTATAATATCTTTCCCACTCTTAGAGGTACACAGTTTCATTCGGGCAGCTTTTTTTTTCTAAGGGAAAGAATTCTAGTCTTAGAATTAGTCAAAGTAACTTGGATTATAGCTCTGCTACTTAATAGTAAAGGAATCTCTCTAAACTTAGAATATATCTTAAGTTTCCTTATCTACAAATTGGGAATAACTATACCTATCTCATGAAATTGTTGGGAAGTTAGATTTGATAATGTTGTATGTAAAAATACTTTATACCCCAAAAGTACTATTGTGGTGGTGGTTTACTCTTTTTGTTTAAATTATTTTTGGGTACCTAATTGGGATATTGTATGCTTCTGTTCAGCAGAATTAATGAGGAATGTTGGCCTTTGGAAGCAGAGGGGGAGAAAATGATGTTTATAAATAATGAATGCCTAATATTCCTCCTATCCTTACCTCTTGTTAGCATATCACATAGTCATCCTTACAATGAAAATCTCACTTCATGGCCCATTAAAGTCCAATGGGAATCAAGTTTTCTAAAAAGTATTCCTCCTCTGAATGAATCCCTGCTGCTTGCCAAATTCTATTAGCCAGAGATTCTGTTTGTTTTGTTTTTGTCAACGTTTGATTGTTCAGTTAGATTGTATAGCTCTAGACATCTTGGGAAGTGTGCTCTGTTTTGCAAGTCTGCGTTGTTGTGGTGTGGAATTGATCAGGAGGCTGTAAGCCCTCCTTGTGTGCCAGCCGTGGTTTGCAGTTTGCACTCTGCTCGTTTTGAAGGACACACATCTGAGCCCTTGCCCATCTCACGGGGCACATGCCAACCCTCTGACCTGAGGTGCTGGCGGATGCCTAATGGCCAGTCCTGCTTTTGCCATTGGGTGACTGGACTTGGGGCTTGGACTTGCGTTTGCCCATCCTCTAAACCAGCGGTCCCCATCCTTTTTGGCACCAGGGACCGGTTTTGTGGAAGACAGTTTTTCCACGGATGGGGTGGGGGGCGGGGGGTGGGGGATGGTTCAGGCGGTGACGCAAGCGATGGGGAGCCGCAGATGAAGCTTCGCGCTCTTGCCTGCCGCTCACCTCCTGCTGTGCGGCCCGGTTCCTAACAGGCCGCGGACCGGTATCGGTCTGCGCCCCAGGGTTTGGGGACCCCTGCTCTAAACTCCACATTTGGTTGTTCCTCTTCCCAATAACCCCTCCTCTGGCCTCCCACCACTACATGGATCAATGAATTTTGTGCATCAAAAATGTTAGATCCCTGGGGCTTCCCTGGTGGTGCAGTGGTTAAGAGTCCGCCTGCCAAGGCAGGGGACACGGGTTCAAGCCCTGGTCCAGGAAGATCCCACATGCCGCGGAGCTACTAAGCCCGTGCACCACAACTACTGCACCTGCGCTCTAGAGCCCACGAGCCACAACTACTGAGCCCGAGTGCCACAACTACTGAAGCCTGCACGCCCTAGAGCCCGTGCTCTGCAACAAGAGAAGCCACCCCATGAGAAGCCCACGCACCACAACGAAGAGTAGCCCCCGCTCTCCACAGCTAGAGAAAAGCCCGTGCACAGCAACAAAGATCCAACGCAGCCAAAAAATAAATAAATAAACTTAAAAAAAAAATGTTAGACCCCTGCTTAGCCTGTCTCCTAGTCCTCCTCTGCCTATGGCGTGAGCCTGTCCTTGTCTCAGCCGGGCAAGAAACTGTAAATATCACATCATCCTTAGTTGAGATTGCCCCACCCATCGGCTGCCCCATCGGCAGCCTCATCAGTGGAGCAGGCATACCCAGGATGTGCTAGGAGAAGGAGTTCATTGAGGATTTTTATCTGCCGTAAGGCCTTCATTCGTGTATTTTCAATGAGGACAGTTTAGAATAAATCCGTTTGATGTAGAAGTGACCTGGTATTCAGAATGAAAAAGGCATGAAAGTGTTAAGGAAGTTGATTTAAACTTGATAATAAATTACTGTGGTTGTAAATTATATTTAATAAATCCCAAAGGGAAAGCAGGGCAATCAAAAATCATCAGTCTCTAGAGGCCATGCTTATGAAAAGAATTTTATCTTCTTCTCCCTAGTGGAAGATGAAAATCATTCTGGAGGAAAAGCTAATGTTTATCCACTGCCACTGTTCTTCGTGGTTCTGGAGCAAGGTTGATCAGTCAACAGCAATAACAAAAAAAAACTGTTGAAAAATAGAAAGAATAAGCTTGAATGTATATGGCTCAGATATTTAGATCCTGTAAACACATTTTCAAACACATGCTTCTTGCTTGAAAAGAGTGAATGCTAATTCCAGTTGCTATTTGGAAGGTGGTAAAAATGCTATTCACAATAGTATTACCTTCACAGTCTCATGTTACAACTCTGGACTCTTCCTGATCAAATAGAGTGGGACACCCACATGTATTGTGGCCTCCTCTCTTAGTTTGGAGGATCAGTGGATCTTGGAGGGAAGTGAAAACTTCCAGCTTCTACCCCTGCAGGAACCCTTTCTTTGGTACCCATGACAGCTATGGTCCTGCAGCCTCGAGCTTCAAACTTCCTGAGGCCAAGAACGCCCTAAGGTCTGGGGCATCTAGTTGTGTTATCAGATGTGCTCATTGTTTGATGTTCTCCCATGGACAACCAAATATTCCGTCCCCGGAGTTTCAACTCACTGGTGCTCCTTCTGCAGTTGGTGGAATACAGAACACAGCTTCTGTCTCGTGCATGAAAGCTTTTCAGATACCTGAAGAGAGTCATAGCCTGTGACCCCTCGTCTTTCTCTTTCTAGATAAACATCCCCATTCCTTCAGCTGCACCTTGAATAACTTGATTTCCAATCCAGGGCAACCCAGGTTACGTTCCTCTGAATAATATGAGTGGTTAAAAAAGTCCCATTTTCTAAATGGGCTTCTGGACATGTACACAGCATTCTAGATGTTCCCTGATAGATGCAAATAATAGTGGGGCTGTCCTTTTTTCTCCTTGTCTGTCATCAGGTCTCAGATTGTGGTAGGAGTTAAAGGTTGAGCCAGTGGAATTCAGTAGAGCCAGGTTTGGATTTTATTACCGTCACTGTGGTTTACCAGGTGTGTGACCCTGGGCAAGTCACTTAGCTACTCTGGGACTCAGGTTTGCTTCTTTCGTAAATGGGGATGTAGATTCCTACTTCATAGAGTTGTTGTGAGGAAGTGAGAGAGCGTTTGTAGCCACTTAGCACAATGTTCGGCAAATAGCAAGCATACGGTACATGGCAGCTTCTGTTTTCAACATGACCGGTTCTCTCCTCCTGCTGCTGTGAATCCTCTCACTACTATGTGTAGTAGTAACAGCAGCAACAGGAGCAGCTTGTAGTAGCCAAATAAAACTTCCCTTTCTTCCCCTTATATTGATTTTAGGCTAGGTCTCCCTAAATATTGTTGTTATGCAGCTATGTTTTATGCATTTATTTTTTTAAGTAGTTTTAAACTTTTTTGAATCTTCTCTTTATGTTATGTAGCTGTGTTTTTTTAAAATTTATTTATTTTATTTATTCATTTTTTTTTTTGGCTGCTTTGGGTCTTCATTGCTGCATACGGGCTTTCTGTAGTTGTGGAGAGCGGGGGCTACTCTTCATTGCAGTGCACGGGCTTCTCACTGCGGTGGCTTCTCTTGTTGCAGAGCACGGGCTCTAGGCGCGCAGGCTACAGTAGTTGTGGCACACAGGCTCAGTAGTTGTGGCTCGTGGGCTCTAGAGTGCAGGCTCAGTAGTTGTGGCTCACGGGCTTAGTTGCTCCACGGCCTGTGGGATCTTCCCGGACCAGGGCTCGAACCCGTGTCCCCTGCATTGGCAGGCAGATTCTTAAACCACTGCGCCACCAGGGCAGCCCCATGTAGCTGTGTTTTGAAATGTAATGAGGAGCCTATCTCTTCTCTCCATCAAATTCCATTTTTTTTTTTAATGGGTTTCAACCTTCAGAGACTGCTTACAGACCTCATTGTGACTATCAGCTCTGTCATTTATGGTAGTGGTTTTCCCTTCCAGCTTCTTATAATCAACCAATTTGGCTGTGGTTTTGTCAGTGATACCACGTGAATGGGACGAGGCTCAAGGCAGAGGGCAGGCCGCATTTCCTGAGGACTTATACTGTGTTACGGGGCCGTATCGGCTCTCGGGGATGCAGAGGTGCCTGAGACGGGCCGGCTGTTAGGGAGCGTATAGTCTAGGGAGAGGGTGGGTAGTGACCAGGTAGATCACGATGTGCTGTGGTAAGGTTTGCTGCTGATGTGGTTGAGGTGCGGCCTCCCTGAGCTCTTTTCTCTGCTGGTTGGAGCCGTGAAGGCTTCTCTGAGGAGATGCCCTTAGAAAGGACGGCAGCAGTTGTGTGCCACGTCCTTGGCATCCAAACACAGGAAGGACATGGCATGGCCTTGTGAGGAATTCATGGTAAGCAGAGAAAGGGATTTCATTCCTTTATTTCCCTGCTGCTTTCAGTTTCTTGAAGTGAAGCCCCGAGGCCACAGCTGCCCTCTGCTTGCCCTTCAGTCCTGAAGCGCCTTGCCTTTTCCATACTCACGGTGAAAGTAAAAGTAAAAGCAGTGAGAGGGGTGTGTGTGTGTGTGTGTGTGTGTGTGTGTGTGTGTGTTTCTTTTAGTTTTGCCGCAGTGTATTTTTCTTCTCCTTATGGGCACAGTCGAGCTGTTTCAAGAATTTCTGTTAGCTAACCAACTAGGGGCTTTGGAGAGTGACTTGTGAATTGCTTTCCTAGTTTGGCATGCTCAGTAAAAGGGCTTTTATGAGCTATCTTTTTCACAGTGTAGAGCACTCCTGGGAGGGGGAGCCATATGCTCTAAGATTGGGATGGCAGAAGGTCGGCATAATGGGTTGGGGTTATAACAAAAACGTTACAGGCAAAGAGCAAAGAGTTTGCTAATGTGGTTATTTGCTGTCCTCAGTCAAGTTCTTCCTGCTGCACTGAATAACAGAACCGTGGCCTTGTGATGAAAGCAGAGGTCAGCAGCCTGGGTTTCCATCTGAGATTTAGCTTTAAAATGTCAAGGGACCTTAGGTGAGTCATCTTGCCCTTGTCTGGCTTACTGCTTCATCTGTAAATTTTGCTGGGGATGTAGCAAGCCATTCCTAGGGTACAGTAAATCTGGACAGCAGCCCTGGAGTGTCGTGCTGGCTTGGAAAACAGGCAGTGATGGATGAAGAAGCTGGTAGGAACATGGTTAAGAGGACAGGTTTTAAAATGATTCACACCTCGTTCTACATCCTAGTTTTGCCACTGATGGCATGGTGGCCTTGGGAGAAGGGGGTGATATCTTTTGATTTTGTTTCCTTGTCTATAAAGTGGGAGTAATGATAAAATTTAAGGACATTGGGTTGTTCTGAGAATTCACAAGAGATTCAAGCACATGACACTGTACCTGCACGGTAAGCACTCAGTAAATGAGAGCTAATTACTTTCCAAGCACCCCGCAGTTGGAACATTTCCATTTTGAAAATCCTTTCCCCTTCAGCACATCCTCTTGTTTATTAGACCAGATTATGTTCTTTTCTTCCATTTATTTAATAAGCATTTATTGAGCACTTGCTTGGTCCTAGGGGCAGACATAAATGTCACACCATCCTTGCCTGCAGAGAGTTTGAGTTTCACAGTCCCTAATTACAGTTCCTTTCTTCCATGATACTAGGAAGCCTTTGCCCCACTGACGCTTAGGAAATCAGAACTGAAGCCCAGGTTTTTGGCTTCCTTTCAGAGGTTGTTTATTCCTTCTCTGCACCTCTGTTTACCTGGAAGGGGCCATGGGGAAAGGAGGGTGGGGGCTTGCAGAGTCTCTGTCACTTGGGTCCCTTATTTATTTGGGTCCACAGCTGACAGGCCAAGTCTGAGCAGCATTTCTGGACAGAGGCGAGTACTCGCCAAATTCTAGGTGGAAGAGGCCTCCATTATGGGTCAGTTGCCCAAGGTTTTTCTCTCCTTTCCTGGTGTGGTTTGCAGTATGAATCGACAGCCGGAAGTGCAGGCGCTGTATCCAGAGCCAGAGCCTCTGCATCAGGCTTGGCGTCCTGGCTTCCGCCTCCGTGGGCCTCCCTTCCCATCTCCTTCCTACCCTAGGCCTTCCTGGACAGATCGTTTTTCTTGGTGTTGCAGTGACTCCCTCAACACTCCCCCAGTATCTCAGCCCCTAATTTATGCTTAACATTTTCGGCTAAGGCCTCTGTCTCATCATGCTTGACAGTCAACAAAGGTTAGTGTATGTGTATATTCTGGCACACAGAATAATTCTCTTCTTTACCATTTTTCACATACGACAGTCTGTAGTCGTAAACACCTTGACCACAGCACTCCTAAACCAGAGGTGGAATCATTGCACACTGTTTGGGAAGAAAAAGTGTGGTCTCTGTCAACCTGGAGGCAGTCCCCCAAGCCCTTCTGCACTCTAGCTTTCTAGATTATTACAATAGAATGTTTGGGTTGCAGAAGAAGCGGTGTGCCTCAGACCCTTGTCCACAGCCTGAATTTACCCCAGAGCTGCCCAGTGCTTTTGTGAGGAGCCAAGTCAACGTTCTTTATACTTTACATTTACATTTGGTTTTTTTCTCCTTGAAGAACTCAGAGTCCTCTCTGTCTCCCTCCCTCCCTCTTTCTCAGAGACTCTTCTGTATTTCTCATACCCGCAAAATATTCCTGATTGTGCAAAAGGAGACATGTGGTTTTAGTCTCATTTCTTATGATAATTCAGGGAGAGGAGAGAGGTTCTCACTTTGCCCCAGATTTTGAATTTTATTTGCGGAGTCAGGATTAAATCCCAGGTCTTCTGATCTTGAGACTCATACAGTATTTACCAGACTCCAGATGTTACTTGAAATACAAAACTTGAAAGGCTACTTACTTTCTTATAGTATCTTACCACAAACTGCATACACTAAGTCAGGAATTTCAGAAAGTGTTATAAATATGAAAGTTAATTTAAGAGATGTGAATTGCTGTGTCATGCAGTGGCTTCTTCCAGAGCAAGGGAGAGGCAGTGAATTATGCCTATGGTTTTTTATATCTTGAGATTTTAAATCAGTTTCTTGTCCTTTTTACCTTCCTAATCTCTTATTTCCACTAAATTGTTCTTTAAAAGTATTGATTCGGCAAGTCAGTTTTTGCACTGAACATTTAACCTGTTAATGAATTGTGAAGTAATGTTGCGTCATCTTCCACTTCTATAGCTTCACCTTTCATGCCTTTTCCTATGCCATAGTGTGACTCATTTGTTCTTTCCCTAAGGATCTGGAAATAAAAACATGTTATTGAGAAGAGAAAAATAGAACAGTTCAACCATCTTTTATATCAGGTTATTCTGGGGATATTTTTCATGTGGATATGTGGACATATTGATAGTATAGGTACTTACATATCCACATGTGTGATTTCTATATAAATAAATACTTTTATTCTTTCAGCAAAATTTATTGGCAATCTGTTGAATACCAGACTTATGTGCTGGGTTCTGGGAATCCCACAGACCTGATCCGCTTGCCCTCGTGTAGCCTGCAGATGTTAAGGAGTCAAACAAACACACCTCGTTATATATATGTGCTTATGTATTTAACTATATGTGAAGAGGAAGTATAGCATGATGGTTAAACTCAGCAGTTTTGGAGTCGGACCTGGTTTCCTATCTTAGCCACTTACCAGCTGATTAACGTGGGGCAAGTCACTTAAATTCTCACTCAGCTTCCTCATCTGTAAGTGAGGAAATAGTAGTTACTCCTTGTAGAGTTACTGAGAGATTTCAATGAGATACCACAAAGAAAATGTTTAGTGCAGTGACTGGTATGTGGTAAGCACTTGATAAATCTTAATTGTGTCTATTGTTTTTATGTGTAATGAAAATTCAGATACAATAAGCTAGCAAGTTATGAAATGATACCTCACTCTGAAATCTAATTCATGAAAGACATTTATTCTGGACCTTTTTAGGGATGTGGAAAGGAGATAAGACATCTGGTAGCATGCAACTGTAAATAACACTTCTTTCCGTGGACAGTCTCTGCTTTATACTCACTAAAAAAAGTGAACACTGCTTCTAACGAAGTGACAGAACTTACAGAATCGGGCACTTAGCACTAGTCTACTTTTACAATGTACAAAATAAAATCATGGAAGTGTTCAAGTATTCTTTGCAAAAAAATATTTAAAAATACTATTTGGTATAAACTAATTGCTTATACTCTCTCATAACTTGCTAATGAGTTGTCACTGAAGAACACAGTAGATTGTGAGTGTAAGAGAATGTGATAAACGAAATCCTCAGGAAGACTAAACTGTGTTTTTCTTATTTCTCGCAATGCTTTAGAGCCATATCTGGCTTTGCAAGCAGGACTGAACGGTTTCACACCATTATTCTAAGAGATGGAAGTGACTGAACCTGGAGTAGACCTTTCAGCAGATGTAGCTGGTACCCTGTGATCTTGGTGGCTTGGTTTTCATTGACCCAGAAGTCACCTTTCTTTAGGATGATGCTACTATATACCTTGCCTTGCTTAGAATGAAACAAACTGATTTCTCTATACTTTAGAACCAACCCCTCCAGGATTGGATAGACCATGAATGTTCTTTTGTGTAGTACATTAGCATATTAAGCTTTCAGAAATTAAAAGAACCATCTGCATTATTAGACAACAAATTCCATTTAACAGTGTACACCTATTAGCAGATGATAAGAAAGTTAGCTCTTCATTGCAGAAATCCAATGTGCTACTTATTTTCTCTTAATAGTTGCTTCTTCTGTGTTTAGGTTGACTAGTTTTTAGCATTTAGATATTTCATGGCCTTGTGTTGAAGACTACCACTTATTTGCACAATTATTATGGTCTATATCTCTGAAACAAATCATATGTATCTACCGTTGTATAAGTCAGAGTATTAACCATTTTCCTGGACTTTGCTGCTCTTTCTTCTCTCTTTCCTTCTTACCTAGAAGTTTCTACCCAGAAGCTGTAGAAGTTGAGGCCCTTGGCCACCTCATACCCACTAGGATGGCTACTATTTAAAAAAAATAGAAAATAACAAGTGGGTAAGGATGTGAAGGAATTGGAACCCTTGTGCACTGTTGGTAGGAAAGTAAAATGGGGCAGCTTCTTGGAAAAACAGCATAGTGGTTCTTCAGAATGTTAAAAATAGAACTCTGATCCAGCAGGGCCACTTCTGGGTATATGCCCAAAAGAATTGAAAGCAGGATCTTATTTTTTTTAATTTATTTTATTTTATATTTTTTTAAATTGGAGCATAGTTGATTTACAATATTGTGTTAGTTTCATGTGTACAGTAAAGTGATTCAGTTATACATATATATTCTTTTTCAGATTCTTACCCCTTACAGGTTATTATGAAATATTGAGTATAGTTCCCTATGCTATACAGTAGGTCCTTGTTGATTTTCTATTTTATATATAGTAATGTGTATATGTTGATCCCAAACTCCTTATTTATCCCTCCTCCTCTTTTCCACTTTGGTAACCATGAATTTGTTTTCTATGTCTGTGGGTCTATTTCTGTTTTGTATATAAGTTCATTTGTATCCTTTTTTTTTTTTTTAGTTTCCACACTTAAGTGATATCATATGATGTTTGTCATTCTCTGTCTGACTTACTTCACTTAGTAGGATAATCTCTAGGTCCATCCACATTGCTGCAAATGGCATTATTTATTCTTTTTTATGGCTGAGTAATATTCCATTGTATATATGTATCACATCTTCTTTATCCATTCCTCTGTCAGTGGACATTTAGGTTGCTTCCATGTCTTGTCTATTGTAAATAGTGCTGCAGTGAACATTGGGGTGCATGAATCTTTTCGAATTATGGTTTTCTCTGGATATATGCCCAGGAGTGGGATTGCAGGATCATATGGTAGCTCTGTTTTTAGTTTTTTAAGGAACCTCCGTACTGTTCTCCATAGTGGCTGTACCAATTTACATTTCCACCAACAGTGTAGGAGGGTTCCTTTTTCTCCACACCCTCTCCAGCATTTATTATTTATAGGCTTTTTGATGATGGCCATTCTGACCAATGTGAGGTGATACCTCATTGTAGTTTTGATTTGCATTTCTCTAATAATTAGCGATGTTGAACATCTTTTCATGTGCCTTTTGACCGTCTGTATGTCTTCTCTGGAGAAATGTCTGTCTAGATCTTCTTCCCACTTTTTGACTGGGTTGTTTGTTTTTTGATATTGAGCTGTATGAGCTTTTTGTATATCTTGGAGGTTAATCTCTTGTCAGTCACATCATTTGCAGATATTTTTCTCCCATTCTATAGGGTGTCTTTTCATTTTGTTTATGGTTTTCTTTGCTGTGCAAAAGCTTTTGAGTTGAATTAGGTCCCGTTTGTTTATTTTTGTTTTTATCTCCATTACTATCGGAGATGAATCCAAAAAGATCTTGCTGCGATTTATGTCAGAGTGTTCTTCCTATGTTTTCCTCTAAGAGTTTTATAGTGTCCAATCTTACATTTAGGTCTTTAATCCATTTTGAGTTTATTTTTGTGTATGGTGTTAAGAGAGTGTTCTAATTTCTTTCTTGTACGTGTAGCTGTTCAGTTTTCCCAGCATCACTTATTGAGAGCCTGTCTTTTCTCCATTGTATATTCTTGCCTCCTTTGTCACAGATTAATTGCCTATGTAAGTTTGGGTTTATTTCTGGGCTCACTATCCTGTTCCATTGATCTGTGTGTCTGTTTTTGTGCCAGTACGATACTGTTTTGACTACTGTAGCTTTGTAGTATAGTCTGAAATCAGGGAGCATGATTTCTCCAGCTCCATTCTTTCTCAAGATTGTTCTGGCTGTTTAGGGTTTTTGTGTTTCCATATAAATTAAAAACAAAAATTTTATTCTAGTTCTGGGAAAAGTGCCACAACACTTCTGACACTAAATGTATAGGTTTTTTTCCACACCAACAGCCAAGTCCAATTCTCTGGACACCAACTGAGTGTCCTTCGATTCAATTTAGTCTGACACTAACCACCTGGAGTCAGCACAGACTCCAAGGTTTAAGGGCTCAGTCCCACAAGTCTGCTGCCACTTCAGATGCCAGTCCAAATATTGGGCACTCTGGGTACCCACACTTCTGCCTGAGCTGGCTCCTAAGTTGGAAGTTCCCACAGCTCCCCTCTTTCAGGTTTGATAATTTTCTAGAACAGCTCACAGATCACTTAACTTACTATCACGGGTTTATTATAAAGGATACAAATGAATGGCCAGATGAAGAGGTACATAGGGTGGGGTCCAGAAGAGTCCCATGCACAGGAGCTTCTATGCCTGTGAAGTTGGGGTGCACCACCCTGCTGGCATGTGGATGTGTTCACCATCTCTGAAGCTCTCCAACCTCATTGTTTGGGTTTTTTATGGAAGTTTCATTACATGGGTATAATTGATTAAATCATTGGCCATTGGCGATTAGCCCCAATTACCAGCCCTTCCCCCTCCCCAGTGATCAGGGAGTGGAGCTAAAAGTTCCAACTTGATAATAATGCCTGGGTCTTTCTGACTGACCAGCTCCCATCCTGAAGCTCTCTAGGGCTCTCCAGCTACCAGTCATCTTATTAGCACACAGAAGCCACTCATCACTCTGGAGAAGCAGTACAAAGACCAAATATATATTTCCCATTGTATCACAGGGGGCTCTCCCGTCTTACTCTTCTTTCTAACTTTCTCGCCTATTTTTTTTGGTGAATCTCTACTTTGACCAGGAGTCATTACACAGAAGCTTAAGTGCAGGGTGATCAACTACTAGTTCAAATAGTGTTGACATCTACAATCCCAGCCACTATTTAAGGCTCAAATGATAAAGCAGTGAACAGAGCAAAGTCCATGCTATCAAGGTGTCTGCTTTCTGGTAGGAGAAGGAAAGCAATTTGTAATTTGTCACCAAGTGTAGTTAATTTTTTCTGGCACCGTTCTGACACCAAATGTGTGTGTTTTTTCTGACACCAAATACGTGTCATTTTTCCACACCAATTCTCCAGCACCAGCTGGGTGTCCAGAAATTCAGTCCAATTCTGATACTAACTTTTAGAGTTATCCCAGACACCGCAGATGAAGGGCTCAGTCCTTCAAGACTGTGTCCACTTCAGATGCCAGCTGCAAATGGGGTACCCAGGCTAGCCACACTTCTGCCTGGCAGACTGTGAATTTGGGGGTTCACATGACCCCTTCCTCAGGTTTGATAATTTACGAGAACAACTCACAGAATTCAGGAAAGCACTTTACTTATGATTGCTGGTTAATTATAAAGTATACAACTCAGGAATAGCCAAAAGAAAGACACATCTTTTCCAAGGGTTTCAGCTCTGTGCCAGGAACTGGGGACAAAGACCAGATATGTGTGTTTTGATACCACAGCGAGGAAGAAGGGGGATATATATAGGGTAGCAAGAGAGAGAGTGATGGTAGGTGGAGGAGGGTATGATCTTTCAGCCTGTCTGGAAGCTTGTCATTTGACAGAGACACTAAATGGAGTGTGAAGTCTGAGGGAAGAGGCAGAAAGAACTGTAAGTGCAAAGGACAGTGATGTCACGAGGGACCCAAGAAAAGGGATAATGGGAAACAGACCACCATCATGTTGCCTTAAGAAGCATGTCCACACACAGTCTTGTGTGTACATAAAGACACTTTCTACTGACCTGACATTGTGGCTCATTGAGGTCTCATGGCACCTGTAGTTTATTTTGTAATGAAAGGAACATGTTGGATTTCCTCCTTACCCCTTTAGTTCTGGGGTGTGATTTTTCCTTGGAGGTTTTTGAAAACCATTCCAGTAGTACACAAGGGAAGATGAGACTTGACAAAGTAGGTCTATGAAATGGAACAGTTGCTTCCATGGTATGAGGTTGAGACCCCCAAACCCAGGGGGGTTTGAGCCAGTGAAACCACTGAAGGCATCTGCAGTATCAATCTAAGTATGGATGTCTGTTTAAATGGTAAGTGTTGCTACTTTAAATGTGTATTTATTCCTAAGTGAAAGAAGCAGATGTCATATGCCAAGAGAAGTACTTTAGGAGAGGCACATCTAACAAGGGGAGTTATTTCAGCTCTATCCCGAAGCTAATGAATGTCTTTTATTTTTTAACAATGTGAACTCTCGACTCACAGTTTCCCATGGGTTTTAGCCATTTTCTTGGAGTGAGCTTGTGAAATGCGGACAGCCTTGTGCTCTTCAAACTGGAACAGTGGAATAATTTATTTAAAAAATATGATACCACTTCGGCTCATAAGGGGCACATGGCTGAGTGGCTGAGTATGAGCCTGGAACCATATGGCCTGGGCTTGACTCCTGGCTGCTCCGCTTACTAGCTGCGTGACGTCGGACAGGCAGTTTAACCTTTCTGTTCTTTATTTCTCCATTTGTAAGATGGGGCTAGTGATGGGGTGTCCGAACATTCCTAGCCTGTGCTCACGCCTGGCACAGTTGTTAACAGCGGCCCTGTTCACTCCCCAAAGTATCCTTATTGGGACAATAAATTATATAACTGCCCTACCAATAATAGAACCTACATCAAAATATCGTTTTAAAGATGAAAAACATTAAAACAGTACCTGACTCTAATATGTGCTCAGTAACTATTAGCTGCTATTATTAGCTGCTACAACTGGCATCAGTGTTTTTAAATATCCAGTTTTATGTATTATCCCCCACAGCAAGAATTGTTACTGTAGTCCTTGGGCTATGAAAGTGACATATTTTTTTGGAAAATGGAGGACCATGGACACTGAGAGTGAGTTAACACAGCTTTGCGAATTCTCTTCCTTTTTACCCTAGATTGGGTGAAACAAGTAGCATGGAGGAAATGACTGTTTTCATTCATTTCTCTAACAGGGTAATCACCATACAGCACATGCTGATTTTACAGAGAAAATACTGCAGGGGTTGTTAACTTGGATTGTGTGTTTAATGTGCTTTTCTTTCCAATCTGACCTCTAGTTTCCTTTCTTTGACCTTTCTCTGGGTGTCACCCTCCTTTTTCTCTCCTCATGCAAGGTCTAAAGCTAATTGCAGTCCCTTCTGTTGGACCTTGTGCTGGGGGATGAATAAAATTACACATAATTGAAAAAACTTTATTTGAAATACAGGTTTCAGCTACCCACTCTTAAAATCCCTTGTTATGTTCGACATCAGGTAAACAAAGTGAGTTGGTCCGAGGTGCAGCTAGCCCGGAAGAGATTTGAGCTAGACAGGCACAGAGGTGGGAGGGACCTTGACTCCTGGCCTTGTCACTTGCTAGCTGTGTGACCTGGGGCTCTCCATTTTTTCTGTCTCTCTGAGTTTCACTATTCCTCATCCCTAAAATGGGGATCATGATGCTTCCTGCTTCCCAAGGTTATTGTGAGGATCAAATGAGAGAAGAGGTATTAGCATGCTCTAAGCAAATGTGGGCAGAGTTCCTTTTTTTAAAAATGGTTGAGGTGATTGAAAAGAGATCCGTTTTAGGAGACACATGAGCAGAGGCTTGAAGGAAAAGATTGAAAAGGCTGCTCCTGTTTGTGTGTTTCTGAGCTGCCTATTGCTATAGTACCTGGTGAGTTAACAAGGGTGCTGTTTTAGCATGCATGAAGTGCTTCAAATGGGCAGCAAGATCATTTTTGTTTAATCCTAAAGTTCAGGCTGCCAGAACCATGCCTGTGGGAGCCTGGGTGATAAGATAGCTTGAAGGCTTGACCAGAAGTCAAGTGTGCAGAGAGCACAGCTTTTAGCCAATCAGGGTGAGGATGACTTAGCTCTCAAGGGAAGATACACGCTTCTCAGGGTCAGAGAGTGGAGAATGAAATCTGTCCTTTTAAACTCCAAACCCCCTATACATAAACTTCTAAGGAAACCTTTGACTCCTAGCATTTTGGGGCTCTGGAAGTTTTTTCTTCTTTGAGCTTAATCTGGTTTATGATTTTCTCTCATTTAACTAAAAACTTGTTTTTATTATAGAAAATTTCAAACATGCAGAAGTTGAGAGAATAGTATATTAAACCCCCATGTCCTTAGTACCCAGCCTTAATAATTATCAACTCATGGCTAATCTAGTTTCATTTATATTTCCGTCCACTCATCCCTGCTCCCCTTCTCTCCTGGATTATTTGAAGCCAATCCCACTCCTCATATTTTATTTAAAATACCATCATTTAAAAAATTTGTTTACTTTCATTAAAAATAGCTTTATTGTGATATAATTGGCATAAATTGTACATTTCTAAAGTGTACAGTTTGATCAGTTTGTATATGTATATATACATAATTATATATATAAATATATATACTGATCAAAAAATAAATATATATACACACACATATCCATGAAACCACCATAGTCTAGATAGTGAACGTACCCAACACCCCAAAATTTCCTTGTGTCCCTTAGTAATCCCTCCATTTTGCCTTCTCTACCTCTCATACGCGAGCAATTACTGATCTGCTTTGTGCCATAGTAAATTAGTTTGTATTTTTTAGAGTTTTAGATAAATGGACTCATACAGTGTGTACTTTTTTTTTTTTTTTTGTCTAGCTTCTTTCACAATGGCATAGTCTTTTATTCATTCTACAAATATTATTGTGCTCTTCCTACTAGGTACCATTTTGGAAACTGCAAGACGTCTTAGATGGCTATTGTAGTAGTCCAGGGGAGAAGTGGTGGTTTGGAGCCAGGGTGGTTACTATGGAGATGATAGCTGCCACCCATTAGCCATCTGCCTTGGAGGTGGAGCTCATCAGACCAGCTGGATGTCGGGGTGGGAAGAGGGAGGAATTGAGAATTGCTCCTCAGGATTCTGGCTTGAGCAGATGGGTAGGGTGTAGTGAAATGGAGGAAGACTCAGTGAGAAATAGGTCTGACCTTCCCCAATTTGATCCTTTACTGGGTGTCTGTTGCTTCTTCAGAGTTACTCTTGTTATCATTTGTTGGTCTTACGCGGTATGTAATATGCAGATGAAAACAATATTTAAAACACTTTAAGGTATTCACAAGATTTCTGGGTCTTCTCACAAATGTTATTAAAATAAAGGCTAGCTGCCGTTGTCAAATTGAAAATAGTGAATCTCAGTTTTCTCCTCAGGTGTTTGTGGTATCGGTTGTACCAGGCAAGGGAAAGAGAAAGTAGCACAAAGTCAAATGATATTTTCAGACTTTTAAAAGTTTCTTGAGGAGAAGTTTACTCCACTCTTTCTCTGGCCCCCAGAATGTTTTTGTTTGGGTTTTACCGTTAAAAATGTTAACGTTTTGCTAAGTCGGATGCTGTGGTAACAGCCTCTGCATGCTGCGACCAGCTATGTGAATTTCATTGTACTATACAACAGTCTGTCTTCCTTCTGCAGTGTTAGTAACAGGTCAGCTATTTTATTAGAACTTAGACTCCTTTTGGGGGTTTTGGCCTTAGAAAAAATGGGTCAAGTTATCACTGTGGTTTTGGAATTTTGGAAGTTACATGCCGCTTGGTTTATGGGCACCTTCGGGAAGTCTGAGTTAGTCATGAACTAATAATGTGTAATAATAAACAATAATGACTGCACGTTTATTGTTTATTATTTGCTCAGTGCTTTCTATGCATTCTCTCTTTCAATCCCCACATCATTCCAGTGAGGGGATCTTATATGTGTATGTGTGTGTGTATAAATAATCTAAATGTCTACTTTTCACCTAAAAAGCAATAAACATACAAACAGGAAACTGTGACCAATACCAAGGAAAAAGATTAGTTAAATAGAAACTGAGTAAGCACAGATACTGGATTTAACAAAGACTTAAAAGCAGCTATTATATTTAAAAGATTAAGGGAAAATATATTCAAAGAATTGATAAAAAATACAATGTGAATCAACAAATACAGAATCACAACAGACAAATGGAAATGATAAAAGAAGAACCAAGTGAAATTTCTAGAATTGAAATTATAATAACCGAAATGAAGAGTTCCCTAGATGAACTTGATAACAGATTAGAAATGGTAGGATGGCAGAATCAGTGAACTTGAAGGTAAATCAAGAGAAAATTTCCAAACCAAAGAACAGAGAGGAAAAAAAATTGGAGACAGATCAACAGAGACCTGTGTGACAGTATCAGACATTTCAACGTAATTTCAACACATGTGTAATAGGAGTCCCAGATGGAGAGGGGAGAGAGAAAGGGACAAAACATTTTTGCAGAAATGATCTAAATACTTACCAAACTCGATGAAAATTATTTACAGTTCCAAGAAATTCAATGAACTTCAACTAGGATAAACACAAATGAGAAATATACCTAGACATGTCATAGTCACAGTGCTGAAAGACAAAGAGAAAGTCTTGAAAACAGCAAGAGAAAAGCACTTTATCACATACAGGACAATAATGTGATTAATGACTGCTTTCTCATCAGAAACAGTGGAAGTCAGAAAATGGTGGAGTGATACAGTCAAAGGGCTGGAAAAAAACAACTATCAACTAAGACTTCTATATCTAGCAAAACTATCCTTTAAAAATGAATGTGAAGGAAGTCTGACTTGGTTCTGGGAAAATGAAGTAGACATACATTTCCCTCTTCTTCCCACTAAATACAATTAAAACTCCGGACACTACCTAGAAAAGGAACATAAGAAGTCCCTGAAGAGCAGAAAGAAGGCAGAGTAGCTGCAGACCTTGGGACCCTAGGAATGACAGGGTGGTGAGTTCCATGGATTTTCTTTTTGCCTCATATATCCCAGACTTGGAGCTGAAGAAGCCAGCAAATGCCAGGGAATGTAAACCAAAAAAGTCCCAAGAAAAGCCTGCTCTCTCTAGCCAAAGGGGAAATAGGAGATGGACAGTCTAGCAATACTGAAAACTTCTAGTCAGTAAACCACCCTACTCCATCTAAGCATGACAGAAAAAAACTGTGTTTTCTTATGCCTGCAAAGGCCAGGGTGGGGAGCCTATACTTGCACCCTCATGAGGCTGTATTGAGGTGACATAATACCTCTGCCAGGGTGGTGTCAGAGAAGGCCAGGTGGGGTGCCAGGCCTTTCATAGTTGCCTGGCAGTAATGAGGCCACCCCTCCCCATGGTGTAAGTGGCTACCGTTTGGGGAGCCGAAACTCTCACCTTCTCCAGTAATGAGCATCCCTCATGAGGTGTCAGTGGAGGCTGAGTGGGGAACCCAGACTTCTGCTTCCACCTGGCAGTAACGAGATGGCTCCCTCCCTTCCCCTGCCAATGTGGCGTCAAAGAAAGCCAGGGGAACAGAATATTTAAATAAGAGCCAGAGTCTTGTAACATATAAACATTATCCAGGTTTCAAGTGAATAATGACTTGTCATATCAAGAACCAGGGAGACACCAAACGAGATGAAAAAAAGACAATCGATAACTAACGCTAATGACAGAGATGTTAGAATTACCCATTTAGCTAAAGATTTTAAAGCAGCCATGATAAAAATACTTAAGTGAGCAATTGTGAACATGCTTGAAACAATGAAAAAAGAGAATAAAAAACTTCAGAAAAGAAATACAGAGTATAAATGGGAACTAAGGGCAAATTTTAGAACTGAAGAATAGAATAACCAAAATAAAGCTTTGTGAATTGGTTCAGCAGCATAATAGAAGGGACAGAGGGGGAAAAAAAAATCAGAGGGGGAAAAAAAACGGAAACAAATTATTCAATCTGAATGATGGAGAGAAAATAGAAAGTGAATGAATGAATGAATGACGCCTCAGGGACCTTTGTGACTGTAAAAAGATCATCTAACAATTTTTTTCTTATTTTATTTTTTAAATTAAAAAAATTTTTTTAACATCTTTATTGGAGTATAATTGCTTTACAATGGTGTGTTAGTTTCTGCTTTATAACAAAGTGAATCAGCTATACATATACATATATCCCCAAATCTCCTCCCTCTTGCGTCTCCCTCCCACCCTCCCTATCCCACCCCTCTAGGTGGTCATTTGTGTCGTGGGAGTCTCAGAGGAGAGGGGAAAGAGCATGGGGCTGAAAGAGTACTCAAAGAAATAGTGGCTGAAAACTTCCCAAATTTGGGAGGAGATTAAACCTGTAGCCAAGAGGCTAAGTGAACCTTAAATAGGATCATCCCAAAGAAACCCATACCAAGACATATCATAATTAAACTTTTGAAAACAGGAGACAGAGAAAAATCTTGAAAGCAGCCAGAGAAAACTGATACCCTATCTATAAGGGAAAGGCCAGTGTGAATGACTGTGGGTTTCTCATCAGAGACCCTAATAAAGGGCAGAAGAAATGGCATGATACTTTTCCCCTGTATTCCTTGTGGTCATGATATTTTTTAAGCGTTGAAAGAACTGCCAACCCAGAATCCTTTATCTAGTGAAACGTCTTTTACGAATAGGAGGAAATCAAGATATTTTCAAATGAAAGAAAACTGGAGAATTTATCACCAGCAGACCTATCCTAAATGAATGTCTAAAGGAAGTTCACTAAACAGAAAGGAAATGATTACAGAAAGAACCTTTGAACATCGGGATGGAAGAAGGAACATAGTAAGGAGAAATACAGGTGCATACAGTAGGCTGTCCTTCTCTCGAGATTTTTAGGTTTTGTTTGATGGTTGAAGCAGAAATTGTAACGTTGATGTGTTTCTAAATGTATTTAGAGGAAATTTTTAATGCAGTTATAAACAGGGGATGCTAGAGTGTTGTGAAGGGAGGTAAATTTTCTATACTTCACTGGAATTGGTAAAATAATACCAGTTGACATATCTTATCACAGTTATATGTATGTATATATATAAATGTAAATGTATATAAAATATTTTAAATATATATAAATATAATATTTTATATATAACTATATATAAAATATATCCACATATTTTATTAAAAATATAAAATGTATTTTATATATTAAATAGTTATCTATTAATATATAATATGTATTTGTTATATATTTATAAATGTATATGTATTTTTATATATATAAAACTGTGATAAAGCATTATAGGTAAATAAAAATGAATTTCTTTAAAAAAATGTTCAGGTAACCCACAGGAAGGCAGAAAAAAGAAAACAAAAAAAATAGAGAACAGACAAAAACCAAAAAATAAAATGACAGTCTTAAGTGCTTAGATATCAATAATTTCATTAAAAGCTCAATGGTCTAAATACATCAATTAAAAGACAGTGGCAGAGTGGATTAAAAAACATAACCTAACTGTATACGGTCTACAAAAAACTCACTTCAAGTATAATGATAAATAGGTTGAAAACAAAATGATGGGAAAAGATGTTTTAGGTAAACATTAATCAGAAAAAAACAAGAATGGCTGTATTAATGTCATATAAAGTAGACTTCATAGCAAAGAAAATCACCAGAGTCAGAGAAGGACATTGTGTAATGATAAAATGGTTAATCTACCAAGAGGACATAGTAATACTAAATATGTATGCCCCAGTGAAAAGAGCTGAAACATATGAAGCAAAAACTAATAAAATTGAAAGGAGGAATAGACTAACCTGCAATTGTAGGTGGAGACTGTAATGTTCCTTTCAACAGTTGATGGTACAATTATATAGAAAATCAGCAAGGATATAGAAGAACTCAACAATGTCGTCAACCAATGGGATCTAATTGACATTTGTAGAACACTCTACCCTACAATAGCAGAATACCCATTCTTTTCAAGTACTCATGGAACATATACCAAGATAGACCGTATCCTGCACCATCAAATAAACCTCAACAAATTTTGAAAAATTGAAGTCATACAGAGTGTGTTCTCTAACTGCAGTGGAATCCAACTAGAAATCAGTAACAGAAATAAAATAGGAAAATCTCCAACACTTGGACAATAAACACACTTCTAAATAATCCATGGGTCAAACCATACACTGAAGTGAATGAAAATGAGCACATACGGACGAGTGCATGCCTGACCTGTGAGGAGCGGCCTGTGGGGTGAGGCACCCTCCTGTGCCCCAGGGCCAGATGCTCACTGCAGGTAATCAACTCCCCACTGGGACACAGCGTATAAGAAAATCAGAATAAATGCTTGATTCCATGGCATTTTCTAAGTGAAAGTGACAGTACAATATACTCATACAGAAGTGCCTCATATTTTTTTAACATGCCTCATTTTTATTAACAGCTGCTTAGTATTCCACACTATGGATTTCATCACACATGGTTTAAAAGAAGTGCTTTTTGTCTCTTTGCTGACTGATGAAAATTTGTCAGACGCTCTGTTCCCTCTTTTGCTGTCCTTGTTGTTGTGTTGCATATGACACGGAGGGAAAGGGAAGCGTATCTCTTGACTACATAAAATGTCGTGGTTTATGCTCCTGTGGAGAACGACCTGGCCACCCCCAGCACATTGGTCAGCCCTCTTCCTGCAGGCTTACTCCTCATTCAGCAAGCCAGCCTTGCTGGTGAGCGGTTCTGTGGCATCTACTGTGGATTTGTTTCATCACTGAGGACTTTTATGCCTTGCAGGGTGTTTCACATGAGGCTCTCTTCCCCTGCACTAGCACTCGGAGCGTTGCTCCTTCAGCTCTTGTCCTGAGAACTGGAGATGCACCTTGCTTGGCCTTTTGAGATTACTGGGGCTAACATTTAGAAACCTGCTTTTTTGTTTTGTTTTGTTTTTTTCTTGCTGTCCTCGCAATCATCCAAGCATTAGAGACGTGTTCGTATTTTGCTGTCTGGGAGTAGAGCAGTTATGGGTAGTAGTCCCTTTGGAGACAACATTCACATGGGTTCTTGTCTGTTTCTGATCAGGGTCTCTGTGTTCAGTGTGTATTTTTACTTAGATTCTTGAGTACTGGTGGTGCAGGTTGTGCGGCCCGGCAGCCTCTCTTCTTGCCAAGTATACAGGCAGAGCTACCGTCGGTAGCTTCTCAAGTTGTTTTAACCTGCAGTAATAAACTTGATCATGAGAGACAACGTGAATTTTGATTTATCGATCCTTTCTTTAATGAAAAGAAATGGAGACATTTCCCCCTTATGTTAGTTTCCTAGGGCTTCCATAACAAATTACCACAAACTTGCTGGCTTGAAACAACGGAAATTTATGCTTTTAGTTCTGGAGGCTAGAAGTCTGAGACCAAGGTCCTGGCTGGGCCATACTCACTTGAGAGTTTCTAGAATCCTTCCTTGTCTCTTCCTAGTTTCTGGCAGTTCCCCAGAATCCTTGGCATTCTTTGACTTGTAGCTGCATCACTCCAGTCTCTGTGTCCATCTTCACATGGCCTTCTCTGTGTCCTCTCCTCCTGTTAAAAGGACACCAGTCATTGGATTTAGGGCTCACCCTAATCCAGTATGACCTCATCTTAACTAATACAGAAATTACAAATCTGCAAAGTTCCTATTTCCAAATAAGGTCACGTTCTGAGGCTCTGAGTGAACATGAATTTGGGGGGGGGGAAACTATTCAACCCACTACACACTCCAAGTAATTTTTCTGGTTGTTTTTTTTTTTTTTTGGCAAAGTGGTAAGCATTTCAAACAGATGTAGCTGATCCTACATCATGTTGTTTTCTGGCAAAAATAGTTGTATTTATAAGGACCAGATGAGCAGCCACCTAGAGGACTGTGTTAACTGCTGTGGCCGTATCAGCCCGGGATGACTCTCATTAGTGCTTGGGTCACTTTGATGAGTGTCATTTTCATTGATTGCAGACTTCCTTCATTGGAGATGGTGGTGAAAGGGAACCGTTCTGTTCTCCTTCCTGTTGGCAAATCAGCTCCTTTTTGTTGTTCTTAGATCTAACTTGACAAAAGAATTTAATCTTGCATGATAGCAGATACTGTGAGAGACTTTAATCAGCATTTAAAGTGTCGTTTTTTGCATTGTAACCCAGCACGCAGAGAACCCTCTGAAGCAGTGTAACGCAAGAATCCCCAAGCAAGAAATTTAATGTAGGAGAGAGCGGCCGTTCTATGGGATAGCTGCACAGCTTTAAATGCTTTCACTTCTGCTTCAGTGAGTTCTTGGTGATTATGCTGCTTTAGCACAGAATGATAAACTCACCCAGCAGATTCTGTTGTAATGGCTGTCAGATTCCAGATACTCCTGGGAAGGATGCTGTGTTGTGAAGTCATTATTTTCACATGTGGCTCCTCTCAATTATAGCTTGCCCATTTGTAATCAATAAAAGTTTGTTAATGTAACATAAAACATTTAAGGCCATGGAAATACTGTGGCCTTGCAGTGGAATGAAAAATAATCAGTGGCTTGGTCTTTGACAGTTTTTAAGTACCTGGTTTAGAAGAAAACATGAACTTCTGCCCACAAGTTGACATTTGTGAGTCAGTGTGTTAGCCATGCTTGGAGAAAACATGGTTCTTTTAACTTCTGCCACTGACGTCTGGGCCTTTGACAAGGAAAAGGAAAACTAAAATAGGAGGCTCTGTTCAACCTTCTCTTATTTTCAGTAAGCAAAGAACAGGCAGCTGTATTAGTTGACTTCTTGCGTAACAAAGGAGAAGCAAAAAATTCTTATCCCCCTCAGACTTCCCAGATATGGCTCTGGTTCGTAGGAATTTATTGGTAACTCTCAAATACTCTTTGCATGGCTTACCTGACGATGAGGCTTTTGTCCTGGCAGCTTTACGGTGTTCATTTCCATTGCACATTTATCCAGAGCCCTCCCTAGAAGAAATAGTCTTTACCTCTTGGCTGGCTTTTTCTGGCTCCAGTTCGCATTGCAGTGGTAGCCACTGTTCCTTCTTTTTTTGGGGGTAGGGGGACTGCGTTGGGTTTTCGTTGCCGCGTGCGGGCTTCCTCTAGTTGCGGTGAGCAGGGGCTACTCTTTGTTGCGGTGCGTGGGCTTCTCATTGTGGTGGCTTCTCTTGTTGCAGAGCACGAGCTCTAGGCACACAGGTTTCAGTAGTTGCAGCATGCAGGCTCAGTAGCTGTAGCACGCGGGCCCTAGAGCGCATGGGCTTCAGTAGTTGCGGCGCATGGGCTCAGTAGTTGTGGCTCAAGGGCTCTAGAGCTCAGGCTCAATAGCTGTGGCGCACAGGCTTAGTTGCTCCGCGGCATGTGTGATCTTCCCGGACCAGGGCTCGAACCCGTGTCCCCTGCATTGGCAGGCGGATTCTTAACGACTGAGCCACCAGCAAAGTCCCGCCACTGCTCCTTCTTGCCTTCTTTTAGGCCTTGCCCAGTTTCCTATACTCCTGGTCTCTAAACGCTGGATCCAGGCTGCCTCGGTGTGAATCCTCGTTCTGGCACTTGCTTAATCTCAGAAGTCGTTACAGAAATTACATGAGTTAATATTTGCAAAATACTTAGAACCCTACTTGGTTCATAATAAACACTGTATAAATCTTTTTGAAAAAGATAAACTATGTTCTATATCTTGATTGTGGTGGTGGTTACATGACTATACACTTGTCAAAACTCATCAGAAGTGTGCATTTAAAAGTTTTAAAAGTATAAAAGTTTACTGTATATAAAGTATACCTCAGTAAACCTGACCTAAAATTTTTCTAAAGATAAAAAGCATATCCGTTTATTCAGTCAGCAAAGGGTTTATTAGGTGTTGCACAGTAGGATTTTAAAAACATAATTCAAAGAGGCTTGCCAGTCTAGTTGAGCTGGCCAGTTATAATGCAGGATAAATTTGCCCATCAGTGTGAGAAGGTGATGTAAGAGGTGCTGCGAAGCAGCTTATTAGTCATCTAGGTAGGAAACACTGTCGGGGTTTGGATTGCTTAAGGTAGTCACAAAGAGTTCACCAAAGAGTCGGAACTTGAGCTGGACCTCAGAAGATGTAGGATTTGGAAAGGTGGGCATTCAAGAAGGTGCATGGGTGCAGGTGCAAGACCCAGGGGCAGAAATGCATGTGGAGACTTTAGGCAACCATGTGAGAGCTGGTTGGATTAAAATAGACCCTCTGACTGTGGGAGGGACAGCTGTGCTTTCTGGACTAACGAGTTCTCTTCTCTTCATCCACAGAAAGGCCCCCCTTCTGGGAAAGACCGGGTGAAGAAAGGTGGATCCTACATGTGCCATAAGGTAAGTCAAGTCACTAAACTCTGTTTTGGTGTTCTAACAGCAGGTTTATGGATCCATTGTAAACATTAGCCCCAAGATGTCTCATCCACTTCTGTTAATACATACCTATCTCCATCAATGCCAGAAAAAAAAAAAGTTTGTGCACAGGCATGGGGAAAAGTGGTGCAAGAAGCAGAGGCTGTAAATGATCTCTTGTCAACCATATTCCATCTGTTGTATCTTGACCCTTTGAGAGACCTTTGTTGTCCCATGAATCAGGGTGAGCTGTATATCTGGTTTCCAGCATGTAAATCTGGAAGCACACCCTTAATTTATTTGAGACTCCTGTAAATTTCTGGCTTGTCTGTTGAGATTAAGTTGAGAGTTATAAATGGAGGGTAGATTGTGGTGTACTGGAATGGAAACATCCCAAGTGTCCTAGGTATATAGTGTGTGCTTTGTGGAATAAACATCTCTCTCAGAGAATGATTCTTCTCTTTGGGCTATAATTTCAGTGTCAGAGTTGGTTGTTCTTGGCGAGTAGAAGTAACTCAGTGTTTCATGAGTAACCTTTTTAAGGAGTTCAGAAATCGAATACCACTTCTCTCCCTTTTTTTCTTTAAATCATATATTTTTAGTATCTCTAGCACTTCAATTTCTGTCTTTCTGTCTCTATGCAAACATGGCATTTTGCAGATTGTTATTAAAAGAAGCTTCCTATGGTAATTCAGTCAGTCTAGGCAGTTAGAGACTTAAAACCGTAATGGCTCCAAATTAAGTTATTAATTTGATAATGGAGACATTGTCAAACTTTGCCTTAAAATAATGGTTCTCAAACTTTATTGTACATTAGAATCATCTGGGATCTATAAAATATACTGATGCCTATTTCCTCACTCACCTCATTCTGACTTGATATTTCTGAATTGTGACCTGGGCATCAGGATTTTAAAGCTCTCAAGGTGATCATAACATACATCAAAGTTGGGGAGCCACTGGCCTAAAGAGAACCTATTTAAATTATGTATATGTGTGAGTTCGTAGGGGTGTGTGTCTTCTGCATTTCTTAGAATTTTTAGTGTAGTTATTTAGGTGGCAGTTCATAGAGTTGAGTTCACTTTATGCTTTACACCTACCTTTATAACAAGATGTGGACAAATTTATCTTTAAAATTCTAATTTTAATTTTAAATTAAAAGCATTGCCCTATGTTGTCCCAGTACTTTTAGGTGTTCATATACCCATCTGTCTGTAGTCCCAGATTCTTTTCCTCTGATTCAAGCTGTTGCTGCAGGTGTATCTGAATCCTCTTGCTGGGGAACCAGACTTTCATGAAAAACAGGTGAATCTCTTTTTGCACGAGAGCATCTCAAAACCCTAATTACCACCAGTTATGTGTCTGACATATGGCACTTTTCCTAATTGGGAGTCCATTTACTCTGTAAGAATTAAAGACCAGAAGATTTTTTTCTCACAGATAAGTGGAGAAAATGAATCCTGTAAAAAACATTTTAAGCATGAACACCAAAATATTCCAGTGCCATGCATATGAATGTGTCTACTTTAACATTTCATTTTTCTTGCTTATTTTAAATGTTTTAAATTTTTATAAGCTTCTTAGTTTATTCTTTTAAAATATCTTTTAACGTAATATATATTTTTAATAAATACATTTTCATGGTACAGTTGGTTTTTGTATATTTATCTTGTGTCCTGTAACCTTGTTAAACTCATCTGTATTAGTGATGTTTTTGTAGACTCTTTTTTTTAATATATATCTTTATTGGAGTATAATTACTTTACAATGTTGTGTTAGTTTCTGTTGTACAACAAAGTGAATCAGCTCTAAGTATACATATATCCCCATATCTCCTCCCTCTTGAGCCTCCCTCCCATCCTCCCTATTCCACCCCTCTAGGTCGTCACAAAGCATCGAGTTGATCTCCCTGTTGTTTTTGTAGATTCTGTTGTATTTTCTACATAAGTGGTTATACCATCTGTGAGTACAGACAATTTTACCTCTTCCTTTTTAATCTGGATATCTTTTATTACTTTTTCTTGCTGTATTGTGTTGGCTAGAACCGCCAGTATATGTTGAATAGGAGTGGTAAGAACAGGCAGTCTTACCTAATTTTTGATCTTAGGGGAAAAACATTGGGCTTTTCAAAATTAGCTATGATATAAGCTATAGTGTTTTCAAAGATGCCCTTTATCAGCTTGAGCAAGTTTCCTTCTACTCCTAGATTTCTGAGAATTTTTTTTATCAGAAATGGATGTGGATTTTGCGAGATGCTTTTTCTGCAGCTATTGAGATGTTTATGTGGTTTTTCTTTTTCAGCCTGTTAATATGGTGAATTATAGTCATTGATTTTCTGTTTTCAAATGTTAAACCATCCTTGGCTTCCTGGAATACATCCACTTAGCTATGATGTATTATCCTTTGTATATATTTTGGATGCAGTTTGCTAAAATATGTTCGTGATAGGTATTGGTCTCTTGTTTTTTGTTTTTTTTCTTGTCTGGTATTAGTATCAGTGTATTGCTGGCTTCATAGATTGAGTTGGGAAATATTCCCTCATCTTGAATTTTTTGGGGAAGAGTTAATGTTGAATTAGCATTTTTCTTCCTTAAATGTCTGATAGAATTTCCCCAGGAAAACCATTTGGGCCTAGAATTGTAACCACACGTTTAATTTAGTTAATAGCTGCAGGGTTATGCAGATTATCTGTTTGTTCTTGATTAAGCTCTGGGAGTTTGTGTCTTTCAAGGAATTTGTCCATTTCATCTGAGTTAATGAATTTATTGACATAAACTTTGCCTTTTCACTTGCTGTTTAGACCATTTACATTTAATGTGATTGTTGGTATGGCTGGGTTTAAATTTGTTGTCTTGAGATTTGTTTTTCTCCTTGTCTCATCTGTTCTTTTCCTTTTGCTTTTTTTTTTCTTAACTTTTTTTGGATTAAGTGTTTTTTTATCACTTCATTTTCTCTCCTTTGGCTTATTAGCTATAACTCTTTGTTTTAAAAATTTTGTGGCTGATTTAGAGTTTATATTATACATCTTTAACTTTTCTTAGTCACCCTGAAGGATAAGTTTTAATTTAGTCAGGCTCAGAGTGATGGAGAGAGTATTCCAGAAAAGAGAATAGCAGAGTGACAAAACTGAGTGGGATCCACAAGGTTTTCCAGAGAGAAATGGCAGCTCTAGGATCTTTGGTCAAGTTAATTGTAGATGATGTAGGTTTTTAACCTCAGTCTGGTTATTTTGGTGTAGTCAAGAAAACAGCACAGTATTGGCTGTGAATTACTTTCAGTGCTTATTCTTTACACTAGATTAAGAGTGGCAGTTTTAACTGCCACTAAGTATATTAAGATGTGGACTCTAGAATTAGATCTGGGTTGGAGTTCTGTAACTGTTCTTTGCTAGTCTTTGCCTGTAACATTAGGCAAATTACTTAACCTTTCTAAGCCTCAGTTTTCACATTTGTAAAACGTACATCGTAATTGCACCTATTGTAAGGTTCTTATGAGGAATAAATGCACCAAAGTAAATAAGCACTTGGTACAGTGTCTAGCTCACGGTAAAGTGTCCGTAAGTTAGTTGCTGCTAACACCATCATTCTTTTTTTTCTTTTAATAAATTTATTTATTTTATTTGGCTGCATTGGGTCTTTGTTGCTGCACGCGGGCTTTCTCTAGTTGTGGGGAGCGGGGGTTACTCTTAGTTGCGTTGCGGGGGCTTCTCATTGAGGTGGCTTCTCTTGCTGCGGAGTACAGGCTCTAGGCATGCGGGCTCCAGTAGTTGTGGCACGTGGGCTCAGTAGTTGTGGCACACGGGCTTAGGTGCTCTGCGGCATGTGGGATCTTCCCAGACCAGGGCTCGAACCCGTGTCCCTTGCATTGGCAGGCAGATTCTTAGCCACTGCGCCACCAGGGAAGTCCAACACCATCATTCTTAATCATCATCTTTATTATAATAAGATTTTTTTCCCTCATTTTCTCTTTTGAATAAAAACCAACTAATGAACTGCTAACTAGTTAGGCAGAATCCTGGAAATGATTATTATGGTACAGGTGAAAATCAGTAAAAGAAAGAAAATAAAAAGAGAAAAGAATAATGTAATTCATTTTGAAAAAAAAATCACCTTGCTTAGAAGGTGACTTACTTTTGATCATGGCCCGGGGCCAGTTTGCATGTCTAAAGTAAGCTCTGATTATTATTTTTGACTTTTTGAAAGTCCATCCAAAGTATAGCTTCAGTAAGGAGACGAGGCACAGAAGGAACAACTATGAGTCAACATGGTGTTAAGAGCACAGATTCTGGAATGAGACTGAAAAGACTGTAATCCTGGATTCACAGTTACAAACCATGTGACCTAAGGCACACGATTACCATACCTGTGCCTCAGTTTTTTCCTTGTGTATACGATGCACATGCTTATAATGCATACCTCAGGATTATTGAGAGGATTAAGTCACTTAATACATGTGAAGTTCTTAGAACAGTTCACATAGTAAGTACTCAAGAAATACTAGTCTTTCTTGAAGTTGTTAGATTAATCTCTGTGGGATCTTTAGCCCAACCTACAACACTGACGAAATCCTAGCTCCCCTACCCCCTCAACCCCACCATTTTACACCAAGATTACTAGCAAAAGGAGTTGTCCAAGTGTCAGTGGCAAGAGCAATGGATGGGAAATTGAGAGACCTGAGTTCTGCTGTGTCATTTTTCTATAATCATTTTGTTCATAATGAGCTACAATTACCTTAAAACTGTTCTTTATCCCTAAGTCTTCCTCTCATAAAAACCATATTGCTGTCCCACTTGACTTCAGAGCCCCAAGGCTGGTAAGCCATTATCTTAAATGAATTGTTCTTGAATCCAGGATCATATTCTTAGTGCAGATATCGAGGTCAATTTCACAAAGTAATTAGCCATTTTGATGAAGTGGGGCTAAAACAGGTCCTCACTACTACCTCTGTTCTTAATTAATAAAATGACCCATATTTCAACCACTCAAAGACCTAACATCATTAACAACCATTTTTGGTGCTAAAAGTAGAGTTGGAAAAAAAAGAAAGAGCAATGAGGACATATGAAATCAGGCCATTTTCCTCTTTAATTACGTATTTCATTAGCTGCCCATTACTGGAATTTAAAATGAACTACTTATTAATAAATGTTTGCTGAGTGAATGAGTGCATTTGCAGTGGAATGATAATGTGAATTGACTGTTTTCTCATGTGATGGACCTGACCTTTCAGGACACTAACTTGTAGTGAGACTTGCTTTTTAGGGTTTAGTTCTTCATCGTTTAGGTTAATGGAAGATTTTAGGTACTGCTATGATCCAAAAAAGGACTAGCTCTTTCTGTTGTCACTGATTTTAAGTTTTTTTGTTATGTAAGCAAAACATTTTCATTGCATAAAAATTAGAAAATAAATAATAAACATACAAATGAAAAAAATCATTCACCCTGCTTTCTGAAGAAAACTATTAATAGTATTCTACCAAACTTTTTGGTGCACTTTTATTTTTTCTTCCCAAAATGGAATTATGCTGTATGTACCAGGGTCTTCCAATATGGCTATGGTCAAGAATCTCTTATACATCATGGATCTCTTTTCTGATCACAGTGTTCCAGGCAGGCACAATTCGTCACAGTTGCTACAGCCTGCATTTTGTGGCATATGAAAACCGAATTTTAAAACAGTTTGTTATATAATTTGAGAGATAAGTTGCATATTGAACTATGCCATCCAATAAAGATCTCAGTCCTATGCCTTGTCACCAGAGATACCCCTTCACCTTTTCCATTTATATAACAAATAATTTTCCTATTTTTGTAGCAAATGCGTAACCATATTCAGATGCTGGCAAGGAATCATCTTCCAAACACAAGACCACTAAGTCCTGCAGAGAAGCTGCTTTTGTTTTAGTAAGGAAGTAGGTTAACCCAGGGAGGTCAGATAAGACAGGCAAAGTGAGTTCCTTTAATTAAGAGTGTTGTGTTCATTATAAAGTAACACTTAGAATAATCGCCACATGTCTACTGCTTTGCTTTTTCATGTAAAGATAAGATGAAGCATTTTGACATCATTCCATTAATAGCCCCATTTAATCAGAAGAGGGAGCAGATTCAGAAAGGCTTTGCCTAAGGTTAAATAGCTAATGAGTCTTGGATTTTGCCTTTTCAGGTGAGTAAATTAGCAAAATGTTTGTCACAATTTCCACTCGTGTCAAGCCCAACCTCTTTCTGCCAAGAAGACCACCTTTAATGTGACTCCATCCTATTTTTCCACCCACGTTTCCTGCTTTTTATCATTTATCCTCTCTGTACCAGTCATTGCTTTTGCCTGGAATTCTCATTCTCTAAATCTTTGGGCAGCTCGGCTTTCGCAGCGCCTCCTCAGAGGAGCCTTCCCAGGCCACCTTATCTAAGTAGCACCTAGTCACGCCTAGTCCTCTCTCCCTATTTAACTGTCTTCCAAGCTGACCACTGCCAGAAGCAGTCTTGAATTTATCCGTTTATTTATTGTCTGACTACTTAACTCCTTGTTGAATGTAAGCTTCCCGATAACGGGTACATTGTTTTGTTCCGCATTGCTTCCCTCGTGTCCAGAATAACATCTAGCATGTTGTAAACTCTCAAATATTTAATGAATAAATAAACCATGCTCTGACACTCTCAGGCTGTGGCCTTGCTATCCTCTTCACTTGCCTGAATTTTTCCATTTTCATGCCTCTGATGTCATTGTTTTCTCCACTTAACATACCTTCTTTCCTCGTTCCTAAGTCCTGTAAATCGGTGCTACTCAGTTTGTGGTCCATGGGCCCATAGCATTAGCAGCACCTGTAAGCTGGTTAGAAATGCAGATTCTTGGACCCCACACCAGACTTACTGAATCAGGATCTCTGGGTTTGTGGCCTAGGAATAGGTATTTACATGAGTTCTCCAGGCTATTCTTCTGTATACTCAAGTCAGAAGACCACTGCCATAATCACATAAATCCTGCTCTGGCCAAGTTCTGCCTTCAAAGGTCTTCCTTAAAAAATTAGACATTTAGTGACCATTTCCTCCCCTGAGTTAATAGTAGCCTCAGAATCTTTTAATCCTAGCTTGTTTTGTAGCTTTTTGATGTGTAACATTGTTTCCTCAACTAGCCTGTGATCTCCAGCGGGACAGTGTGCACAGAAGGCGATCAGGAAACGCTTGATTGTTTTTTGTCATGTGTGGTACAGTTATGGAACAAGAACGTCCCTGTCTGAATGCCCCCCCGCCCTGAACTCGATTCTTGCTCCAATGTGAAATTCACTACACATACTGAGAGCATGGGGCCCTGCATTATCCACAGGAGCTTGATTCTAGAAATACCAAAGCACTTTGCTTCACAGCAGCCCAGTGAGTAGGCCCTACATGGAACAAAGCTTCTGCTGTGTCTTCCTGCATGGTCACCTCTAGTCATTTTAGAGCTTCCATTGCATCCCAATCACAGGTAGTAGCAGGTGCCATCACTTCTTTCATTATTTCAGGCATATTTTTTAATTCATTTTCCCTCTGCCTGCCTGAATATTGGTAATAGTGTTACAGTCTTCACTGGCCACAGGGAAAATGAGAAAATTGGTTGCTATTGTTTTGCTATCTATAAAAGACAGAGCACCATGTCTTTTTTTTTTTTTTCTTTTTCATGGTGGAAGTGCTCCAGAGAATTCCTTTGTCAGCTCTAGAGATAATTTTTATGAAGATTAGAAACATTCAACTTTTGTGAGAGAAAGGAGAATAATAAGAATTAAGGAAAAAACAAAAAACCTCTTTCATGCTGACCTATTTTGCCCCTCCACAAATTCTCTCTCCTTCATGAGTTCCAGAGTTACTCTACATGATTCTTTGTGCAGTTTCTTTAACCAGCGGCAGGGACTTGAGTTTCCCAGGGCCCGCTCAGAGTTGATGCTCTTGGTACACAGGGTAACTAGTTTATTTTCATTCTCTGTTATTTTTGATCAAAGAATAATCTTAGGACATAAGAGTTCCATGCATGGTTATTTTTGGAATGTGGAAGCTTTTGAAGTGTTTGAATCAAGTCATCTGTGGTTATTCACTGAATATCTAGTAGGTGACCAGGGATATGTGTTAGGCTTTCTTATCTGTGGAAGTACATGTGTACATGCAGGGGGCTATAACAGGGGTGGGACAGAATCGTGAGTTGTGATGCCTTTCCATCTACGAGTATCGACTCTGGCTAGGCAGGCAAGCACACCACAGTTAGACCTGGGTTCGAATTCTACTTCTTTTAAAAACTGTGTCATCTAGGGTAACTCATTTAATTCCTCTGGCCATTATGATCAAATCAAGTAAGTGATGAAGGCGCTAGCACCATGCCTGGAGAGCTTGATGTCTGTGTGTTTGTGCATATGTATATACCATACTCTGCTCTTATAAAATAAAACAGTACCCACACAAAGATACATAGCTTTATGAATTACTATGATTTAAACTCCAAAAGCAATGTATTAAGAAAAAATGTTTTCCACAGCCTTTCCTACTCTTGATGTTCCTGGGCTTGCTGTTCAATCTTTGCCAACCTGCTGGATGGTAAATAATATCTTAATGTTGCTCGTAATTAATAGTTTCTCAATTGCCATTTAGCTTTATTACTTGGTTTCCTGTCAAATGCTATTCTAAATGTACAAATAACTTTTTTGAATTATAAAAGTAATACATAGTTATCATCGGAAATTTGAAACTCCACTGCCTGAGGATAACTACTGTTCGGATTGTGGTGCAGTTTGAATCTTCCAGTCTGCTGTTCTTTGGCATACGTGGATTGAGATCATAGTACATATACAGTTTTGTATTCTGACTTTTTCATTTAAGATTGTATCCTGAGAAATTCCTATGTCATTAAATGTTACATGAAAACATGCCTTTTAATGGCTGCTTACTAGTCTAAATTACGGATGCGCCATAACTTATGTAACCATTGGTTGTTACATTTTTTTTTTAACTGTTCTAAGTAATGCTGACACCAACATCTTTGTACTATATCTAGTCACGTTTATAGCATAACACTGGAGAATGTGATGAGCTCTGAATGTGCAGGAGGCGGGTGCCTGTAGGGCAGGCACTGTCTGCAGGTAGGCATAACTCTCTACAGTTGGTACTTGGGTACAACATCAGTCTGACAGTTGAGAGCCTTCAGCCCAGAGTCCAAGAGCACTCATGTGTCTGGTTCTCTCTGCAAAGTCCTACTGCTACAGGTATCGCTGTGCCGCTCGAAGCCAGAACACACCTGACAGCTCCGCTTCGAATCTGGGATTCCGCTGTGCAGCCGACCACCTGCCCACCACAGGCTAAGAGCCTTCCCGAATCGGAGAAGAAGTCGTGTCTAACCTGCACACGGCTTCCCTCAGAAGGCTGAACAATGTCGTGTGAAGAATTCCCACCCCGAGGTGGCTTCCATACCTGCCCGATGGCCAAAGGAACCGTGTGGCGAGACCAAATAACTGACCTGCATCAGCAAGTGTGCTTTATTGTGTGGTGTATTTCATGTTTTACCTTTGAGAGTCTTTTAAAGAGGAAGGCGGTGGAGGGCACCCTGAGCTAGGCCTCAGGAGGTCTGCGTTCTACCCAGGCTCTGCCCCTGGGGTTAGACCCCAGGGTCCCACACTTGACCTTCCTGGGCCTCAGTGACCTCATCTGTCCAGTGAGGGGATGCACAACATGATCTCTGAGGCTGTCTCCCAACTCACAAATTGTCTGAATATATCAGATTCTATTGTGATTTCATAGTGAGAGTTTATGGCAGGTTATTTTTTAGCTGTTTTTTCCCATGTGTGAACCTTGGGTAATACTAATCATGTAAAATAATTGTTCTCTTATATATTATTTTCAGAAAAGAATGGGGGGGGTGGCGGTAATGGGTCTTTATATTCATACGGCACTTTGTTTTTTCAAGGAAATCAGTGTCTTTTACATTGTTATAATGAATCCCACTTGGGCCAGTGATGGTGCGCTCAAGTTCAGCAATCTGAACACGCAGGGATGTCTGTGAGGTGACTTTACTGTGCTTTATATTTTAACATTAAGTGCCTTTGGTTCAGGGGGGCAGTTACAAGCCCTATTTCCCCCTCTCCCCAAAGCCTTTGGTGAATGTGAAATGTTTGCTACATGGAGAAACCTGTTTAATTCTAAATGTAGGAGAAAAAAAACAAGAACCTTGAATGAACTGTATTCAGGGTATCCAGTATTTTGTAATAGGGAAGTAGGAAATCTTGTTGGCTGTGGAGTGTCAGATGCTTCAGATCATGCACTGTGTCGAATAAAGTGGTATCTGCTAAATCAGGCTTCACTCTCATTGTTTCCTTTTCTCTTTCCCTCTATTATGTTTTCTTTTAAAGAAATGACTTTGTGATATGTATGCGTTTTGTTTGCTAGAAAACTTTCATGTTGTTTAGCTACTTGATAACTTGGATATTTGAGCAGTTTGTGGGAATTTTTATTCCAAAAAGCAAGGCTGTTCTGCCAGGAACCTAACTATGACCGTGCTTCTTCGTGCCTCAGTAGATGAGACAAGGTCAAGGGCGGTGCCTCCTGCCTGTGAAACCCAACAGCTGCTTCACATGCCAGGAAAGCACCTTGACTTAGAGTGATGGCTTCCAACCAGAGGTCCCTATCATCAGGATCCCAGCCTGATTCCCCAGTCCTTGAAGACCCCATATTTGTTTCTAGCATGTCATTTGAAAGGAGAGGCTTGTCTTTATGTTGGTTGTTCAAAAACTAAGTCACATAATATTCTTAAGTGTTCAGCCAACTCTTGATTGCTACTTTTGCACCTAGCCTCCTAATGTTAAAACAATTATCGTGAGAAACAGTTGTGTTGCTGGGGTGTTTGGCCACATTTGTTAGTCTGTCACTTTGTGGATATAAAATGTTTCTTTACACGCTTTCATCAGTTGATGATTAATTTGGGCAAAACAAACAAAAAAAAAAGCATTTGCTTCATTGAAAAGGCTAATGGAGGAAATAAGGTATTTTATTCTTAAAGTCACCACTACCCAAGCACAGTTTTTGTTTTTACTTGTTACCTCCCACTTACTTACATTTTTCACATGGTTATACTTTTAGTGTGTGTATTTTGGATTCTTTTCTTGGTAATTAATGTTATATAGCATAAATATTTTGGGGTGTGTTTTGGCTTAGTCTTTAGAATTGCATTTTTAGCAGCAGCATAATGTTAGAAAGCATTTATAGTGAAATCCTAACAAGGCCTTCGTTTAAGAACCACATTTCTAGGTTACTGACTACAGAGCGTGCCAGACTACAGACAGCTGTGGCCACTGCGCTTTATACAAATTGTGTGTTGACTTCCGAACAGACCGACAGGATCGTAGTTGTACTAACTGCAGCTTTAATGCCGTATACGCATTTCTGAAAAACCTCACCTTCTGCAAAATCGTGTGGAAAAAACAGGGAGCATGAGGAAAAACAGAGGTAGGGGCAGACCACTCACATGTTAAGGAACTTTGCCGCTGGAGCGCTAACAAAAATAACACCTATCCCAGTAAAATCAGCGGCTCAGATAAATCTGCAGTGGCAGCAGCACAGCCAGTCAGTCCTTTGCAGCCTTAAGCCCGGGGGCTCCTCCGTCTTTCTTCTCTAAGATGTATGTTTTTTGTTTTTTGGTTTTTTTTAAATTGTCTGCAAGGACTCACGACACCTTGAATCCAGGTTGCTGTTCTTTTTTTTTTTTTTTTTTTTTAATTTATTTACTTTTGGCTGTGTTGGGTCTTCGTTTCTGTGCGAGGGCTTTCTCTAGTTGCGGCAAGCGGGGGCCACTCTTCATCGCGGTGCGCGGGCCTCTCACTATCGCGGCCTCTCTTGTTGCGGAGCACAGGCTCCAGACGTGCAGGCTCAGTAGTTGTGGCTCACGGGCCCAGTTGCTCCACGGCATGTGGGATCTTCCCAGACCAGGGCCCGAACCCGTGTCCCCTGCATTGGCAGGCAGATTCTCAACCGCTGCGCCACCAGGGAAGCCCAAGATGTAAGTTTTTAATGGCATTTGCTTTTAATGGAGACCACCTCCATCAAAAATAAAGATCTGATTGGGGTTTAGACTTCTGCATCAGTCTTTTTAAGGTTAGGGGGGCAATGTTTTTGTAGTATCTTTATTTGAACTCACAGATTTTCAGAGAGTTTATTTAACATAGGGCAAATTTTAGCAATTTTGAAGCCACTAAATAAACCACTACGTGTACTTCCGTAGGATTAAAAAAAGTTTTTTGGAGGTCTTCATATATTGCTAAAGTTTTCTATTAACTTTCAAGAAAGTTTACCCGTGATGGTTTCAAAACACATTTCAAATAACATACACCCCAACATGACTTTCACATTCGACCATCTTCCAATCTCTGTTTACAAATCACTTATGAGTTATTTCTGCATTAAAGAAATATTCGTCGTAACAGGACAGACTACTTGGCTGATGTGCCAGTACCAGTATAGGAAAATCTGTGTTTTGTTTGTTTGTTGGTTTTGTTTGTTTTTTCAGGAATTCATATATTGGGTGTGTGCTTCTAATTCATTTTTTTGTCCCATTGAAGAGTGGAGGAAATTTAAGGTTTGTTCTCAAATCTGCTTTGGTCCTGAATCTTGGGCAATCTTAATATATATTCAGGGGTGTACATGAGGGTCTGAGTAGGGAGCAAGTCATCTTTTTTTTTTTTTTAATTTATTTATTATTTATTTTTATTATTTATTTTTCGCTGTGTTGGGTCTTCGTTTCTGTGCGTGGGCTTTCTCTAGTTGCGGCAAGCGGGGGCCACTCTTCATCGCGGTGCGCGGGCCTCTCAATATCGCGGCCTCTCTTGTTGCGGAGCACAGGCTCCAGACACGCAGGCTCAGTAGTTGTGGCTCACGGGACCGGTTGCTCCGCGGCATGTGGGATCTTCCCAGACCAGGGCTCGAACCCGTGTCGCCTGCATTGGCAGGCAGATTCTCAACCACTGCGCCACCAGGGCATCTTTTTTTTTTTAAGCCTGTAAACATGAGTAGAAGGGGGTAGGTGATGGGGAGTGATGGTTGTGGTGAGCAAGAGTGACCTTTCCTTCTTAGAAAACATCAGATTACTCAGAGTCATCAGACTTTACATGGTTCAACCTACAGCTTAAAATGAAATACAGATCTCCACCAATGCAGACATTTTTTTTCTTTTCTTAACTCTTCCTTCCCCACTTTTTTTTTTTTTTTGACAGAGCATCTCTGTTGTCCACATGAAAGGAAAAAAAGAAATCGAAGATGCTGTTTATTTTAGTAAGTGTTGGTTTGGGCTGGGGCGTGGTGGGGTAGTGGCTCCAAACTAATATGTTGGTAAATTCTGTTTTCCTTGGACCGTCTTTACTAAGAATTCTGTTGTTGACATAAAATAAGGCAAAGGGCCTTTCATCCATGAGAATCTCAGAATCCTCTTGCTAATCACCTTTTCAAAACAGATCATGTTTTCAAGCTACACATAGAATTGTTCTATGTGGTAAAATCCATAGTTAACCTAGTGAAAGGAGTATTTTGAGGAAAAAGAAAAACGTGGAAGTATGATGTTTTCTGTTCTGAGACTTCAGGAATTTCATACAAGGGACTAGTGTAGGATTTATTTTTCCTTCATAAAATATTTGGTATGCATTTCTTCCTCCTTCCTTCCAGCAAATACCGAAACTAATCTTACCATTTGCAATATTTATCACCAGGGAGTTAACCTGCAGGCTGGCTTTTAGGAGGGGCACCAGAGATGCAGAGCCTGGCTCAGAACGGGGGGCCAGGCAAGAAGCAGGCTGAGTGATGCCCATTCTAAAGGCGCTGTCACTGCTCTGCCCTCCCTTGGCCGCCATGCAGAAATGTGAGCCCAGACTTGCTCGATTGTCCAATTTCTGGGAGTACGTACCTGGCTCTTTGCATTTTCATGTGAAGTTTTCTGAGTTTTTAATGTTGGCAACCAATTCAGATTAAAAAATACCAAACACTGTGAGGACCTAATAAATTGCTTCTGTAGCCAGATTCAGCCTGTGGGGTGCTACTTTTCAACCGAGATTAGGAAAAGTTGATTCATTTCATGGAGCACGAAATCTCATGTATTTCTTTTCTGAAAAATGACTGATCAAGTAAGTAACGTACCAGGTAGAAATGTCCGAGTTTGAGAAAGGGCAGTGGCTTGCCCAAGGCCATCATCTTGCCTAGAAATGCGTAAGGAACACCTTTTCTCCATCTCCACCCCATCCCACCTAAAATCATTTAATAGCCATAGGCAATCTCAGCAGTGCTATCAACAGTTCATTTTCATTAACTTTGGCACTTATTATTAAGTTTGCAGACTAATATCAGAGAATAGCAGAAATGTCCATTTCTTAACTGTTGGTTTCATTTATTAAAATTTAATTGTCTGTAATACGAACTACCCCAGAGTAGGCATTGTTTTTATAGGTTTTGCCAGAATCAGCCATGCTTTTAGTGAAAGCTGGCCTTTGTTGTTTCAAATGCTTAAAACACCATGGAAATTATTAACACCAAGAACCTCAGTTGGAGCCCTGGCAGCAGGCCAGAACTCCTTCCTTCCTCTGACTCTTGTGTTTAGACTATTAAAGCAGGAGTTTAATTAATTTTATGATTAAGAAAAATCATTACAGATAATATTCAGGTAGGCTGTAAAATGAGATACGCTCTTTTCTGAAATTTGCCCTATTTAGGATTGGAAAGTTGAAGGGATTAGCACCAAGGAGGTGGAATTTTTCAGCTTCAGATCAGATTCTAATCTGCCCCCAAATGGTAATTGACTCCACAGTCATCATTATGAGAAGGCTGGTTGGGCCTTTGGAATTAGTCATCGTTGTCAGGCAAAAAGACACTTCCATTGCAGGGTAATTGAAGGCCGGGTAGGATTCTCTCCCATTGCTGGGCCTGGGCCATGTTTGACAAACTCCTTGTTTTCTTTGCTGAGGAAATGGAAGACCGATCAGACCAACCCTTTTCCAACATGTCAGTTTGGCACCTCAACAGGGTAAGGTTAGAAGCTCTGAATCAGCCCTTAGCAGGAAAGTGAAACCAGCTGACAGTCAATCAGGGGAACAGAGATAAGCCCTTCCTTGTCAGGTGGTGCTGATAAAAGGTTCACCTGCATTTAGTTTGGTGCCTATTAAGAAGGGCCCTTTGTGGTTGCTTTTCTGAAGCCCACAATTTTTCTCTGCTCCAGACACTTGCCAAATGAAATTTTATTTATTTTCTTTTAAATGATGTGGAAGGATGCCCTTTTTAATCTCTTCCGTTATCTTCTTTAAAAGGCAGTTTATCATGGTGTGAAGAGAGCACCAGAATGAGATTATCTGGGATTGTTTCCCTGCCTCTCCACCTACTTACCTTGTGACCTTTAGGCAGGTAATGTCCTCTCAGGTAAAACGGGGATAATAATAGTACCTACCTCTTGAGGTTGTGGGGAGATATGAAATAATGCAAAAATAAAGTGTTTAGCACAAATTACTTGGGTAAGTGCTTGCTAGGTACTTGTTTCTATTATGAGTATGATTATTAAGATCAGAGGAGCAGGAAGATACTACCAGACAGTCCTCAGTCATGGGGTTCAGCTTAGAACAGAGAGCAAAGTGGGCCAAGAGGCAGAAAACAAAGAGGCTGAATTTAAAAGCATAACTTGATCTCTATCTCAAATATAAAAAAAGAAGCTGGCATGATTGACCCCCAAATCTCTGTTAATACTTGAATTTGAAAATGTTCTGATACTATATGGTCCATCTGTTCCGCAAATTTTGGCTGTGCCAGTGCAGCTTGTAGGATTTTAGTTCCCCAACCAATGATCAAACCCGGGCCCTCGGCAGTGAGAGCACAGAGCCCTAACCACTGGACCACCAGGGAATTCCCCCCCATCAAAGTTCTCTTTAAAGGAGAAAGTTACATCTGACTATTGCTACATAGATTGTATAATTCTGAAGCTTTTCCTCCTCAATCTATCTCACAGAGAACCTCTGGCAGGTTTAATACCAATGAAAACATCATTCATGGGCAGAACAATAGTTAAAAATAAAGAAAACAAAAGGGAAGGCAGTCTGTTGTCTCACAATATGCTAGTCAGCCTGTTAAGATTTTCTGTGGTGTTTTCAATGTTAATTTGCATGCCAGTTTTAGAGAATAGTTGTTTAGGTAATTCTGGGAAGTCAATTAAATTATTTCTTCTTACTTAATTCTTCTCTGAGATTTTTGGTCCAGGATCTAGATTCTAACTTCATAAATTACCACATTTAAAACTCAAAACAACATCCAAAGGAGAATAGTTGAGGGTTTGGCAACGCTCATAGGAATTGGTGTAATGGGTTTTGAGAACAGCAACTCTCAAAGTGTGGTCTGTGGACCCCATTCAGGGAGTTGAGTCAAAATTATCTTCATGATAATATTAAGATGTGATTTGCCTTTTTTATTCTTATTATCTCATGAGTGTATGGTGGGAATTTCCAGAAACTACATGATAGGTAGCCTGATGGCTCATAGAATATGAGCTTGTATATTTTTATGTTTTTTTTTTTTTAATGAAAGCTTATTTATTTATTTATTTTTGGCTGTGTTGGGTCTTCGTTTCTGTGCGAGGGCTTTCTCTAGTTGTGGCGAGCGGGGGCCACTCTTCATTGCGGTGCGCGGGCCTCTCACTGTCGCGGCCTCTCTTGTTGTGGAGCACAGGCTCCAGACTCTCAGGGTCAGCAGTTGTGGTTCACGGGCCCAGTTGCTCCGCGGCATGTGGGATCCTCCCAGACCAGGGCTCGAACCTGTGTCCCCTGCATTGGCAGGCAGATTCTCAACCACTGTGCCACCAGGGAAGCCCTATTTTTATGTTTTAAAATGTTTCCAGTCTTAATTTTTAATATGCTAAATGTTAGCTCTGACCCACGTTACA
Organism: Balaenoptera borealis; assembly: GCF_965194805.1. NCBI lineage: Eukaryota > Metazoa > Chordata > Mammalia > Artiodactyla > Balaenopteridae > Balaenoptera > Balaenoptera borealis. Next base: position 16,018,356 of record NC_138869.1, read on the forward strand.
AAAGCTCCTTGGGGTCTTCAGTAAGATGTAGGCATGTAAAGGGGTCCTGAGAGCAAAAAGCTTGAGGGCTGCTGATCTAGGAGAAAAGCAAGGTCTCGTGGTGACCAAGTCTGTCTTGGGAATAATGACCAGCCCTTCTCCAGCTCTTCCGAAGACAGTCAAGAAGAATTGAGTTTAAATGACCACAGGAGAAAGTAAAATTATCTGCTAAGAGGTGCTTCTTTCCTATTCATTTCTGGAGACCTATTAAATGCAAGAGGAGAATTTCCTTCCCTGGCTCTAAGAAGACCCACCAATGATTTAGTTGACGTGGTCACGTGGAAGGGTCAGAAGAATCTTGTTCATTTACACATATACATATATCTATTGATCTTTGTGTCCTTTTCCATGTAGGTTATTACAGAGTGTTGGGTAGACCACTCTTGGTATTCCATAGGTCTTTGGGGATGATATATTGTATATGTATTAGTATATGTTTGTTAACCCCAATATCCTAATTTATCCATTCCTCACACCTTTTCTTTGGCTTAACCATAAGTTTGTTTTCTCAATCTGAGATTGTCTTTCTCTGTGGAAATATGTTCATTTTTATGAATTTTCAGAGGAAGCTCTGGGGAGCAGCACAGACCGATGGCCCTGCCATGGGTTGTCACATTTTCTCAGAGATGGTGATAATGGAGTTGGGTCCTCTGAGAGACAATTCTGTGAGTGGACTGCCCTAAACAATCCTGTAATTGGAGTCACTCTGATATACAAGGACTCCCCAGGAGGGCTTTGGAATATCAGGTGCACACAGTGTGAGTTCCCCCCCTGTTGCAGCCTCCGCTCGAGGTGATGTGGTTGTGGGACCCCTGCATTGTCAACCATCTGCCCCCTCAGATGGTGGTTGTATCATAAAGCAAGTGAGGAGGGTCAAAGTGTTACTTTCATGAAACAGCTCACTTTCTCCTGGTGGAATTCATCTTCAGTAAATTGTGACTGTTTTACCTTCCTCTTGCCTGGTTTATCTTCCAGTCACAGTTTTAGGTGCTCCTTAGCCAGGCACTACGCTGAATGCTTTATGTACATGATCTAATTTCATCTGCAGGCGATCTCGGGAGGAAACGGTTATTTTTGGTTAGTATTCCCACTGTGCGCTTAGGAAACTAGGACTCGGTGTTTGCAAGGCGTCCAGGTGACACGGCTGAATGAAGCCAAACCAGGACTCACACCATTTTTGTGACTTCTCTCTACTACATCACTAGATCCACAGTTTTGAGTTTGGTGTGGGGAGGGGTGGATTGAAGAGGGGAGATTACTGAGGCAAAAGGGAGCCTGAAGGAGAAAAAAGGCAAAGAGCGAGGAGACGGAATGGATTAGTGGTTAAGAACATGGACCCTGGAGCCAGACTGTCTTGGTTTAAATTCTTACCCTACCACTTGCTAGATGTGTGACTTCGGGCAAGTTACTTAACTGATTTGTTTTTCAGATTTTGAAAATTAAGTGGAAATACTTTCAGAAAAGGTAGAATCAAGGCAGGAGTGTTAAAATTGTCAGTATAGGGTGATCTGTGTGCAAATTTTTGACCTGCTTTACATCCCTTCCGTGTCATTCTCAAAACGGCAATGAGACATCCAAGGTTAGGACCACACATTTTCAAAAGGCGTGTTTTCATCACATCCTTTTCTTTTCCAGAATGTGCCGCTTCTTTTTACAAAACGATCATGTTTCCATAAAGAGGCGGATTTTTTTTTTTTTTAGGGGTGAGGTTGGAGAAAGCTGGGTATATGGGAAACATTCACCTGCTGGAAATAATGAAGATCAAAAGGTGCATTATCAGCTCATTCATACCAGGCTCAAATTCATGAAAAAAGTTACAGCTGATAAGACGGCTGAGATCACGTGTGAAGAGTGAAAGGAGAAGTGTCCTGCATGATGCTTGTTAAATAGCGCTCTGAAAAAGCATACGGGAGGACTTCCTTGATAAGAGTAAAACCCCTGGTCTTTGTGAAACTGGGCTAAAGTCTCTTACTGGCTTCCCCTAACTCTGCTGAGGGACTGAAAACTGGGCATTGTTTCTTAAGATGTGGTTTCAGGGCAGCTTCCAACTCAGCATTTTCCTCTGTTCCAGAACATTTGTAAATACTCAGTTTGGTGGGTAGGGAAAAAAAACCTCATTAATGTGGGAATCACATTCACATTTGCAATTTTATATTTATTAACAAAATCTTTTGCTCCAGAATATATTAGGCAAGCCAAAGGATGAATCACGTTGATTACTGCTTCTGGGCTGTTAGCTTTGGACGGTCTCTTTTGGAGGCAGCCCTTGTATTGATACCCCCATCCCTGGCAACTGGAAGTGGTTTTATGTGTAATGTTCCCCCTCTAGTGGCCAGATTGGTTTTGATTTTTGCACAAATGATCTCTAGAGTTGGAGAACCTTTCGCTTAGGGGTACTGTGGATTTGGGAAAGCCAGGGGGAGAGGATAAAGAAGAGTGTGCAAATCTTTATTCCATAGGAAAAAATTGTTCTGAAGTTTTTCTCCCATCCAGTCCCTAGATTTTTAAAGAGCTGATGGAGATGGAGACTGACCTGCAGAAGGGAGATCTCTCATCTTTTCACTCTGATTGTTTTCTGAATTTCTACTGCCTTTATTAAGAATTATCTTATTGGGACTTCCCTGGTGGCGCAGTGGTTAAGAGTCCTCCTGCCAATGCAGGGGACACGGGTTCAGGCCCTAGTCCAGGAAGATCCCACGTGCTGCAGAGCAACTAAGCCCATGTGCCACAACTACTGAGCCTGTGCTCTAGATCCCACGAGCCACAACTACTGAGCCCCTGTGCCACAACTAGTGAAGCCTGCAAGCCTAGAGCCCATGGTCTACAACAAGAGAAACCACCACAATGAGAAGCCCATGCACTGCAACGAAGAGTAGCCCCTGCTCGCCACAACTAGAGAAAGCCCGCGCGCAGCAACGAAGACCCAATGCGTCCAAAAATTAATTAATTAATTAATTTTTTAAAAAGAAGTATCTTATTAATAACTCTCCATCAAGTTTCATTAGAAAAATCTTTATTATTTTTTAATTATAAGAGCAATAAAATGCATAGGGTAAAACTAGAAACTCTAAAAAAATATTCAGAGTGTCCTTCATTCTGTGAGTTCTGGTCTTCTCCCAAATCTGTGCCAGCAGGTAACTACTATCAACAGTACGTGCACCTTTCCAGGCTTTTTTCTATGCATTTACAAACATGTATTGTACATGTGTCTATTGGTATATATTGAATACAGATGACTTATCAAAATATACATAGATGCACACAGAAATCACACACAATGTATTCAACTTATATTTGGTTTTCATGAAACAAAATCAAGTCATACTACAAATACTATTCATTTAATATGGTTTGTACACTCCATGAAAGTAATATATAGGTCTAGCTCTTTTTAAATAGCTGAATTAATGACATTTATTTATTTAAGCATTCCCTTATTGATGAATATTTGGGTTATTTTCAATTATTACTGTTAAAAAATGTTCCCATAAACCTATCTATACCTACTTATATCTCTGCCTGTTTGTGCAGATATTTTCTGTAGGACAAATTCCTGGGAGTCTAATTCCTGTATCAGAGCTTATGGTTATTTTAAATTGTGATGGATATTGACAGCCCTCCTTTTTCTGGCTGTACCAATTTACGTTCCCACACACAGTGAATCTGCAGCTTTTTAACGCTATTTTTTCATCCTGAAACGAATCTGAGAACAACCAAGGTAGCTCAGTGTAGGAAAATTTTCTGTAGGATTCAGGAATAGTTGTCAGGGGGGATAAATGAAATCAAACTGAGGTCTTCATCTGGCCTCCGCACTGGAGCATTCCCCGCTCTCTGTGGCTGAAATACAACCCTGGGGTATGCTAATTGGTCCAATTTTGATGGCAGATGACTCCAGTCTGCAAAAGTGATTCACTGTTAATGGAATCAGTCTTGAGGAGTAAATTGTTTCCACTCTCCACCCCTGCCCACAATCCACAGTGACCTCTTTACTGCCTGTAATTTCCATGTTATTTTTCTCCTTGTGGTCTGGCGATGAGGAGCTCATCTCTGAGTTAATAATTCTGACCTTTCCTGTGTATGGCTGGTTGCCCTTGAAAGTTAAAAGATCATAGTCTGAAGGTCAGAAACCCTGCATGCTATCTAGCCTCAGCAGCTTCCTCGTCCCCATCTCTCTACGCCATCGGATGTCCTCAGAGCTGGTCCCTGTGCCAGGCCTGGCTTGTTGTGTTAGAAGTACCCGGGGGGGTTGTCACAAATGCACATTCCTGAGCCCTCCCCCCAGAAGACTGAGTGAATAGGGCTCCAATGAGGCCTGGGATTACATACTTCTCAAAATCCCCATTCTCACCTCCTGGGCCTCTTACCCCTTGGGAGCTTTAGTTGCATTATCTGTAAACTGAGGGCTTGAAGTATATCAAACTCTCCTGTAGGGGAAAGGAGGAGAGGAGGGTTGTCGGGAAAATTCTGCCTGAGACTTTCGATTAGGAGAATTGCTCCGGGGAGTCACTAGTGTGTCCATTTTGGTGGAAACATTGGCCAGCAGATGGTGCTTCTGCTTTAGGCTCTATTTCTTGGCTCCCTTCTGGAATGACATGAAAGCAGATGCAAGGAAGGCGAGACTGAAAAAAATGTATGTGCCTCTCTTGGCGTAGACCTGTGGTAGATCCCTCATTTCACAATCTCTAAGGACCCTTCACTCTGGAATTCTGTGACTGGGGTCCCTGGTGAAGTAAACCCAAAGGTGAAGCCAGCGACACAAAACCAAGCAGTAGCTTTTGCTTTATAGTACCTTTGAAAAACAATAACAACAGAAGGCTTTCCTTGTTATTGAAGGACCGAAATGATAGCTGGTATGTTGTAAGTGTTTTATAAATGTTTATAAATGTAAAAAGAGCCAAATGACCTGAGTTTTTGACATTTGCTGGCATTGAGGAGCTAAAGTCAGCCTGCTAGCAGCTTCACGATGGTGTGTGGCTTTTTGGTTACCCTTGGCACGTGCTTCCTCTGTTGGGACCTGTGGGTTTTGCAATATGAACTTGGAGCTTTGGAGCTTTTATGTCCCATAATGTCTATAAGACTCATAATCAAGTTGGCTTGGTGGTAAGGGATAAATTATTACTTACTGCTTTGTATATCCTCAGAGTGTCACTATTTAAAAACAAATAAGCTGAAACTGCAATTGGAGAATTCCAGCTTAATTTTTTCTTAGTTAAGAAAAAAATGTGAACAGCATTTATTATCACCGTATACGTTTTATGGTAGTGTCAGGGTAGGTGGAAAAGGTGTCGAACGAACCACAAAAGTATAGGTGTATTGGTAAAAAAAAAATGCAGTCTTTTAAAGGAAAAAAAATGTGAAACCATTTGATCTCTGTCCAGTAACAAATGCCTAATGAATGCTTGTTGTACCTAAACCATTTTACATGATAGGTGCCAAAAAGTGCCTTATAAGTCTCCTAAGTTTTAAAAAACATATTTTTATCTGGTATCATAATGAAAAAGAAAGACAAACTCTACATTCATTCATAGCAAGCGAGAAAGAGACTCCTAAATCTTAAAAGGTAAAGCATAGGGTTAAAAGGTGAATAAGTTCTGGGGATCTAATGCATAGCTTGTGATTATAGTCAATGGTACTGTATTATATACTTCAAAATTGCTAAGAGACTAGATCTTCAGTTTTCTCACTACAAAAAAGAAATGGTATTTATGTGACATGATGGAGGTGTCAGCTAACACTGTGTTGATAATTACATTGCAATATCAACACGTTGTGCACCTTAATCTTACACAATGTTAAATGCCATTATATCTCAAGTTTAAAAAAAGCAGAAAGTGGTAGAAAAGCCTAGATCTAAAAGGTACTGCAGAATGTTACCCATGTTTTTGAAGTGAATACAAAGTTAATATGAGGCACATTCATTTTTCTACAACCTTCTCATGTTAAAATATACTCCACAAAATACTAAACGTTAAATGTTAAAATCATTTAAAGATATACTCTACAAAATACATAATGATAATAATAACTGATTTAAATGGGAAAAATAGTAAAAACTGATTTGAATGGGAAAAAAACCCTTTAAAAGTACCAAAATGTCCTTAATCTCCCAGAAGAATCATTGTTCTAAGCACCTCTGCTTCATGGTGGGAGGTCTGCTTGAATTAGACCACACTGTCTACACTGTTTGATCATACTCTCCTTTGGTCATCCCTCCTATTATTCTCCTTTGTATGTTGTCATCAGAATGGCCAGAGCTTGTGTCTGAAGTGGCAGAACATATTTGGCAAGATGCTGATGTACTTTCTGGCAATAATTCCAACCCATGTGATGTTCTTTGTCACCTTTTTTGGGGTACAGTCACTTGAGAACAAGATGTTCTCTTATGAGACTTTAAATTGGTTTTTGGTGGTCAAATAGTCAAAGAAGCATGGCTGAAGACTAAAGCGGCATCACATACATTCCTTTACACTGGGAATATAGTGCGACACAATCACGTTTACGTGGAAGAAGAAGAAAAATGAAGCACCTCAGCGAGTTTTTAAAAAAAATATTTATTTTTATTTATTTTTGGCTGCATTGGGTCTTAGTTGTGGCATGCGGCATCTTGTTGTGGTGCACAGGTTCCTCTCTAGTTGTGGTGCACGGTCTCCAGAGCGCGTGGGCTCTGTAGTTGTGGCATGCGGGCTTAGTTGCTCTGCGGCATGTGGGATCTTAGTTCCCCGACCAGGGATCGAACCTGCATTCCCTGCATTGGAAGGTGGATTCTTAACCACTGGACCACCAGGGGGGTCCCACGAGTTTTTTTTTAAAGCATGTGCAATTTGGGGAAATAAACCTTCCCCCCCCCAAACTTGTAAAAGTTTTGCGTGCGAGAGTCTTGTGTCCTACAGGCTGTTTCTCTCATAGTGTTTAGGATATGGTGCCTCAGTACATCCAGCTGTATACTCCAGAAATTCTGGTGTCATTCTTGACCTCTCCCTGTCTCTCATCTCCCACATCTAGCCCATCTCCAGGTCCTGTCACTGCTGCCTCCTAAATACCTCTTTGAATCTATTTTTCCCCATTTTTAATAATCCAAGCTGCATATCTCTCCTGGACAAATACAAAGCGTCTCCTAACTGGTCCACCTGAATCTTCTCTCACAACTCCCTTCTGTCCTCTAACCCAAGTCGGGTGTCCCCATTACAGTCAATTCTCTTTCTTTTTTTTTTTGGCCGTGCCTTGCGGCATGAGGGATCTTAGTTCCCCAACCGGGGATCGAACCCATGCCCCCTGCATTGGGAGCGTGGAGTCTTAACCACTGGACCGCCAGGGAAGTCCCTTTTTTTTTTTTTTCTTTTTGAAATATAAATAATATGTACCCATTCTGCTCAAACTCTACCAGTGGCTTTCCATTTACTTTCAGGAGGAATATTATCTTAGCTTGGGCTACTCTGATAAAATACCATAGACTGGGTGGCTTAAACAACAGACATTTATTCCTCACAGTTCTGGAGGCTGAGAAGTCCAAGATCAGGGTACCAGCTGTTCAGTGTCTGGTGAGGCTCTCTTCCTGGCTTCACAGACAGTTGTCTTCTCCCTGTGTTCACAGGGCCTTTCTGTGGTGTGTGCTAGTGGAGAGGGAGAGATACAGAGAGATGGAGAGAGGGTGAGGGTGAGGGGGAGAGGGAGCAGAGAGAGAGAGAGAGAGAGAGATTCCTCTTCTTATAAGGGCACTAATCCCACCGTGAGGGTCCGACTCCTTTGAGCTCATCTAAACTTAATTACCTCCCAAAGAGTTCTACTTCCAGATAACATCACATTAGGACCTAAGGCTTTGATGTATGAATTTGGGAGGTGGGGGAGGGATGCATTCAGTCCATAACAAACATAAACCATAACCTAGTCTGTAGAGCTTGGTGTTCTTAAAAGGATGAGACTCAAAAAGATGACACACAGAAATAACACAGCACAAGGCAGCAAATGGTAAGAGCAATGTGAATGGTCAGAAGTTAGGTGGGTTAAGGCTGTATGTGGTTACAGCATGTCGAGGTTACAATGTAATCACAGCGTGTCGAGGTTACAATGTAATCACAGCGTGTCGAGGTTACAATGTAATCACTGTGATCCTTCAAAGTAGCATCAGCATCACCTGGCCACTTATTAGACATGCAGATTCTCAGGCCCCACCCCAGATCTACTAACTCAAAAAACTCTGAGATTAGGGCTAAGCAGTCTGTGTTTTAACAAGCCCTCTGGGTGGTTTCGATGGGTGCTGAAATTTGAGAATACTGGTGTAGTGAATGCTGTGTGCTGCGCGCACATCCCTCCGAAGGCCTGAAGGATTTATTCCTCGGCCGCTGAGAGTGCTCTCAGCCCCCTTTCCACAGGCGGTCTGCATCCAGTGACTGGCTGATGCAGGACTGTAAAGGCTCTACCTCTCACTACAGCTAGTAGAGGCAACCCTGAAAGGCCGCCCCAGCTTCAGGGCCCCCTGTGGGTTGGCTGTGGTCTTTGTTGAGATTTCACTACAGCCCAAGTTCTCCTTTGCCCCTCCCGCTTCCTTCCCTTCCATTCGATCACAGGCGCTAATCCCAATGGCATCGCCTGCTAATCTTCCTGCCCTCCAACCTTCCTCTCAGAGTGTGCTCTCCAGGGAACCCAAACACGTGCCTCACAGAGGAAGTGGGATTTGAGTTGAGACTTTCAAGAAGGATGGGAAAGAAGTCACTAAGCAATGAAGGGAGGGGTGGAAGGGTGGGAGAGGGGAGTTGTCCTGAAGGAGGAAAGCAGCATGAGCAGAACTTCCCCCAAGGCCTGATGAGGGAATGGAGAGCTACCCAGAGGGGCTATAGGTCATAGAATGAGAAGTGAGCAGTGGGGTTTTGCTGAAAAGCTAGACTGTGGAAGGCATTAAGGTGCTCCCATAGAGAATTTGGACTTCATCCTAAAGATAATGTCAGGTTCATCACACTATATAGTTCATTCACTCAGTGATACCCATTAAGTGCTAGAGAGAAACTGGTGAGCAAAATTAGATCTGGTCCCAGTCCTCAAGCAGCTTAGAGTCCAACAGAGGAGCTAGGCATAAATCAATCACACAAGTGCCAAATTTGTACACACATACCAAATAAAAGTGTTTCGAAGACTTAAGAAGTATAGACATAATATGTAGACCCTTGAGACCCTCTCACGCTAATTTTTTTCCCCTTATTGGACTCTAAACACTTTGGGAATGAAGATGGCTTTTGGTCTCTATTTCTCCAGAATGTAGCATAGTAGGTGCTTGGAAACATTTGCTGAATTAAATATGAATTCAGGGACTTGACTTCACACCACCAGCACATACTAGATACTTGATAAATGTGAATGAATGAATGAATTGAATTAATGAACAAATAACAGTTGTTTAGATGACTGGGTGGATCAACCAGAACCACTTCCCAAGTACTGGTCTCGGCGAAGAAAAATAAGGACGAGGTGTCATGTTGTTTATAAAGCTACACTGATTTCATTTTAAGAACTGCTGAGAGATTTTAAGGGGTTATGTGCACCCCCTTCCCTGTGCCTTCTCTTTCTGAAAGGGTAGTGATAGTAAATATTAGGTTATCGTAAATCCTCTCACTAGACAAAAAAAAATCAACAATTTAGTAGCTAAAATGGTTTTAAACTAGTCAAAAATTTGCAAGCAATTTCTGCAGGGCAAGTTAGGGTAGTGAGAGGTCTGGTGTCTGTTGAAGATCTAGGATTAGTCTTTGAACCATCCTTATTTCCACTCTCAAAAGAGCTGAGAATGCACTCCGATGAGTGTACAATTGGGGGAGGAGGTGTGGGGAAGAAGTAGGTTGGTTACTGCCGTGGAAAGGGGAAAGAGTTTATTTTGAAGAGTTGGGGAAGGCAGGAGAAACAGATTGGCAAGCAAGCAGACACTTCCAAGATAAACAACAAAAACAAACCCACTTTGCCTTGAGGGTAAATGGAAGCTCTAATTGAGGGAATTCAATTATATTTAAATACAGGCTAGGAGAACTCTGTCTTAGATTTGTTTGGAGGCCCTTTTCTGTGTCTGCCTACTATGTACAAATGCTTTGAGCTGGTGGTAGGTTAGAAAAAGAAGACAGAAGTGGTCTAGGGATGGAGGGAGGGTGGAGCGTGGGCTGGTCAGAGAGGGACGTGGTGAGCAGAGGCCATGGGACATGTGGGGTTGGAATTAGTGGCATCAGCACTGTGTAATTGACTGCCCTTATAAACAGGGAGCATTGAGTATGTCTGGACCAGACGACTAACAAAAGTTAGCAAAGCAGTACACAGCAGGAATGGTACTGTGGTAGATCAAGTACTTTGTATTTTCCCAGTTCAGCCCTGGAGATTTGGCAGTGAGGACAAGGCTGGGCAGGTGGCCGAAGGAAGATGAATGACAAGGAGACAGCAGGCTGATGGAAGTGATGGCTAGCCAGCTAGCAGCAAACAGAAATAGGAGAAGCGGGGAAGGAAGGAGGAAGAGACAGGGAAAAAAACAGAATATATTGCTGGCTGTCTTGTTATTTTAGCTGCCTAGTAGCCATGTAAACAAGCAGCATAGGAGATGTATTCTGCAAAGAAGGCCAGGGTAAGAACAATTTAAAGTAAAACCACACACACACACACACACACACACACACACACACACGACCTTCTAATGCCCCCTGAAGGTAAAGTTAAGGTACACACACACACACACACACACACACACACACACACACACACACACACACACACACGACCTTCTAATGCCCCCTGGAGGTAAAGTTAAGCAACCTGCTTCTTTAAGCTTTTTCCAGAAGGGAAGGGGAGGGTGAGAGGGCACGTGGCTTTTCAAGGTGGACCTCAGAGTGAGAAGATGAGTGAGAGATGAGGTGGAGACGGGGGCAGGGGCCTTCTGGTCATCTTGAGAAGTTTGGGCTCCGTCCTGAGTGTGATGAGAAGTCACTGAAGGCTTTAAAGGCAGAGGATACACTGTGGGGATGGTGAGGCCGAGAGGCTGTTGCCGGGAAGAAATGATGGAAGCATGGCATAAAACAATACGGGCAAAACGGAACAGATGGGAGAGATGTGTAGGGCAGGGAATGTATAGGACTTGGTGACTGATTAGTTATGGGGAGGAGGAGGAAGAGGTACGGATGACTTGTAGCTTTGGGCAGTGAGGCAGAAACTAAGGCCATTAACCGAGTAACAATATATACAAAAATAGCAAGGCTTTTTGTCATCCCAGGGAAATCCCAAGTAGTTATAAAGTAAAAGGGAGCTCCAAGGATGTTCTTCAGATTCTGTTCATCATTTGACTATAATTAAATGATCAAAGACAAGTATCCTTTTATTTACTTAACAGAACTCCTTTGGGAGCTTATTCTAATACTTCCATAACATTTACCACCAAGAAAGACTTACCATTATATGGACTCTAAATGAATCTTGACTATGATAATATGATAACGTGTGCGTTCGGTTCTGTGTAGCAGAGTGTAAACCCAGAAATATGCCTGTAACGATAACCAAATTTATATAGTACTTTATAGCCTATATAAGTCCATTATTTTATGTGAGTCCCTTAACAGCCTTACCAGGGAAGCTAGTTTCTTCCCTCCCTTTATAAGCATCAAGGCCAGGACAGCTTATGGGAAATCCACAGGCAATATGTAGAAATATTTAAAAGTTATAAATCAAGTTTGACAAAAATGTCTTCATAACCACAAGAATGGAAAACATGTATAAAGTTAGGGTTTTTATATGAGTGAAGTTGGCAAAATATCATATGTGACTAAATTTAACTATCCTTGCTCATTCCTGGGCATCCAACTGAGTTGGCAATGTTTGGATGAATAATAAAATAATGAGCTATGTGATTCATAATTTTTTACATATTTATGCCAAAAAACAATTTTTCTTATTGTCCTTTCAGTAAAATCATAAATTGTGCTGTTATAAACAAGATTTTCACATGGTTGATGTTCTGTTAACAATGATACCAAATGAGACCATCTTTTCTGAGTTATTGTAGCTCTTTGATAGTTTTTTATTAATGTCAATTTAAGAAAGCTTTACTCCGCTGAAACAGAGTTGAAAATAAATCATGAAATTTACTTATCATGTCCAAACATTGTAATGATATTATATCTGATGAATTATTATCATTGCAGAAAAATATATTAATTATATCACATAAACTACTATCACTTATGTTGTCATTTTAACTGTCTCTTAAATGTAATGTAATGAGAAGAACCAAGTAACGTGAAGTAATGTGAAGAACCAATATCAAACTTGTAGATCCACACATATACAAATGTAAAAGTAATATGAATTGTTTAATATTGCAAAATACTTCTGTCTCCATGTGCAACTGTAACGAATACTGTGCTGATTCGTGAGGAACCACACGAATCTCTGGAACCACAAACTTGAACAGAAAGAGAGGCAAGAAAGTTGATATTCAAGACTACAAGGAAACAATACTTTGTTATTTAAGAATTGCATTCATGCTATCTGAGAGGAAGGATCTGACTAATTAATCCATCCATGTTCTTACCAAACTAAGCACTCCTATTATTCAAAATCTCACTGCCCTGTGAGGCAGGGTCTATCTCTGATAGTGGTGATAGCCACAAAAAAATCACAACCTTAGACGCGGTCATGTTTTGTTTTGAGGACATAAAGCAAGTGGAGAAGAATTTCCTTGGGATCTGAGAGTGTTTATTCCTGAGAGCAACGTCCAGAGTTACAGGTTACCAGTTTCCAAGTGAGAGGCACCCGTATCTTCTTGTTTCTTTTTCTTATGACAGGTTTATGGAGATATAAATCACGTAACATGATAGTCATCACTTGAAAGTGGTTTTCAGTATATTCACTCTAAAAAGAAACTCTGAACCCATTAGCAATCACGTCCTATACCTCCCTCTCCACCAGCCCCTGGCAACCATTAATCTACTTTATGTGTCTACAGAGTTGCTTATTCTGGACATTTCATATAAATAGGATCATACAATTTGTGGCTGTTTGTGTCTGGCTTCTTTCATTTAACATAGTATTTTCAAGGTTTATCTATGTTGTGGCATGTGTCAGCACTTCATTCCTTTTCCTGGCTGAATAATATGCTGTGATACGGATACCACATTTTGTTTATTCATTCATCAGTCAGTGGACATTTAGGTTGTGTCTACTTTTGGGCTATTACCAATAATGCCACTATAAAGGTTGCATACAATTTTTGGTGGGACATGTTTTCGTTTCTCTTGGGTTTGTTACCTAGGAATGGAGTTACTGGGACATGTGGTTACTCTATGTATAACATTTTAAGGAACTAACCAAATGGCTTTACAAAGTAGTTGTGTAATTTTACAACTCTACCAGCAATATACAAGGTTCTAATTTCTCCACATCCTTGTCAACACTTGTAGTTGTCTTTTTGGTTATAGCTATCTTAGTGCTGCATCATTGTTTAAACGCTTCACAAGTGTTAACTTATTTGATTCTCCCGAAAATGCTGTATCCAGAAAAGGGAATTCAGAGTCAGAGAGGTTCAGTAACTTGCTGAACAATAACACACTGGAGAGGAATATGTAATAAGGAATATGTTACACAAAGAGAACATTATTTGAACACTCAAGGGAATGAAAACAACTTTGGGAGATTTTTTTTCCCCTTTTTAAATGAGATCTTCCTGAGTTTAAGATAAAATCCTCTGTTCTATGCAAATTAGTCTCCTATTGATGTACTTAATCCACTCCTGCCTTATGCTTCAGAGTTAGGCAGTATTGGGGCTTAATATTGAAAACAGGGAGGGAGAAAAATAATCTCTGAATATTCACTTCAATTAAGGCAAAATTTTCCATTTAGCCAAGAACAAAATCTGTCAGCCACTGATATTTCGTGAATATTAATTTGAAATTTAAAAACATTAATTTAAAAAAGAAGATTTGAAAAGTTTTGTCCTCCAAGTATGATCTTTGTTATCCTTGGGCCAAAACAGTTTCCAAGGTACACATTTCCACATTCTTAGTGAATTCAGTGGAAATTGACTTCAGAGCCATTTTTATGTTTTAATTCCATGAAGACACATAACACCTTTTAAAATTCTAATTTTATACTAATTTATAATTGTAAAAAATTTATATGTTTTTTATATTGGGATAACAGTCAAGCAGAAGTATATCTTTTAATGTTTGCTCTCAAAAGTAGAAGTGTCAACTTTCTTAGGAACATGGCAATTAAGTAAATGCAGTTAACTCAGTACCTAGAAAAGACTTGGAAGAGTCTTCAACGCTTACTTTAGGAATCTGATTTCCAGGCGACATTGCTATTTAAGAATAAACTTGTGTGTGAGTACAAAAAACTCCAAGGGTCTATATTCAGTGAGTTCTGTCTTTGGAAGAGACATCATGATGGAGGATGCCGCTCGTGTCCTCACTGGAGTATTTCTGATACACAGACGGTGATATTCAGTAGCTACGGAGCAGGAGGAAGAAGGAAAGGGTATCGGGAGCATCACACAGTGAGCCACTCAACGTTCCTTCTGACCGTTTCCTTATTGCCTCTTAAGTAGCTCAGTTACTAGAAGCCCTTGTGAGGAGGAGAAAGGCCATTGTAAAATGAGAGATACAAGCTGCCTTACAAAAAGCAGGACTGCTTCAGAGAAATCAGTTATAGAGGAAGGTTGGCAGGGAGAAATGATGAGTTTGGAGGAAAAACTCATTCTGTTTTAGACACTGCACATTTGTAGTTTGGGGCATTTTATGGGTACTCTAGTATCATCTATTCACATGGAACCATTCCTGATAATGTTATGTGAATACGCAAACCCTAACATAGTTATTATTTTAACAGTTTTATTGATATATAATTCTCATACCATACATTTCATTCACTTAAAATGTACAACTATCCTACTTATGATATCATACAGGAGTGTTATATATAACATGGGTCCCTATGATATAACTTTGAAAGCACAGCGTCTCCTGGTGGTAGGGTCTAAATGTACTAGAAAAAGAAATTATAGGGCCCAAGTAATTATTTTAGCTTTCACAAAGTCTAATAAACTTCCATAGTAGCTTTGTTTTTGCAACACTCTTGCTTTAAGGAAGGAAGTTAGAGATGTTTGCCTCTCCAGAAGTTTAAATGGAATTATAAAACTCCCGTCGCCTTTGGTGGTGTTGACAGGGTTATTTTCATGTTGTTAATACATGAAGTGAGGCTGTTTGAAGTTTTGAAGCATAACTTCACAAGCCTTGAAGTACAGCAGGTATATAGCAAAAATTTTACAATTTGTTTCCTTGTATGACTTTTGGTTATACACATGGAAGTCATTCTCACGGTTATGTTTTTCACTATTGGCGATAATCATTAAGGTTTTTAGCAGGTGATAATTAATCATGCCCTTTTCCTTGATATGTTTAGAAACAAATGAGAAATAAAATGCAGGAGTCAGACAGAAATGAAAATACCAGCCTTATTACTGATAAAATTGACTGGAAAGCAATGCTTAGGTATTCAGCCATCAGGGTTTCTTTGGATCACTGATTAGGGTTGGTGCTAGTACTAGAAAGTTCAAAATAACAGTGGCATAAATGACGAAGACACAGTTTCTCACCGAAAAGTCCAGAAGTGTCAGGTCAGGACTGGTAGAGTGCTGGACAGTATACAGCCCCCAGACTCCTTTCAATTTTGCTGATTTGCTATGTGTGGCTTCCTTTTCCAAGGTTATTTTGGGGTATGGTATGGATGCTCCAGCTCCAGTTATCATGTGTACATTCCAGCCAAGAAGAAAAAAGAGTGGGATAAGGGAAGGATATCTCCACTGAAGGGCACAGCGTTTTCCCTCATATCCCACTAGCTATGACGTAGTCCCTCAGCCACGTCTCACTAGGAAAAGCGAGTATTCTCGGCAGTCATGTACCCAGCTAAAAACTGAGAATTCTATGATGGAAGGGGAGAGAGAGTGTTGCTGGACAATCTGTAGTCTCTGCCACATTCCTAAGTGACAACCACTGGGCTCCCCTACAGTGAGGGGCAAGCTCCCTACCACGGAGCGGAGACTGACCCTGAGGGTAAGTTGCTTGTAAGAGGGGAACCCAGGAAGGGCTGAGCCAAGCACGCTCGATTCCTCCTCGTTCTCCTCCACTGCGAGGCCAGACACGCTTCTGCTATACTTTTCCTTCCTCACTCGTGTTTGGCTTTTCTAAGGGGCAGTACAGTGAGCTGTCATAAGGC
The DNA here is from genome assembly GCF_965194805.1 of Balaenoptera borealis. NCBI lineage: Eukaryota > Metazoa > Chordata > Mammalia > Artiodactyla > Balaenopteridae > Balaenoptera > Balaenoptera borealis. Next base: position 16,034,619 of record NC_138869.1, read on the forward strand.
AGGAACGCAGCACATGATTCAGCACCACAATAACAAGGTTTCCTTAATTTCCCATTATCTAACCTTTCTTTGTCTTCACTATCCAGTAGATTAAGAAATCTTCCTGAATAGTCATAAGAGAGTTCTTCTTCTGGCAGAATGTCTTTGGCTGCAAAAAGTGCCAACTTTGGTACCATCGAGTTGATTCGGACAGGAATCATCAATAGGTTTGGCTCACAAGAATGGTTAAGGAATCTTCCAATATTTCCTATAGAGGTAGGATCAACAAACGTTTCCATTACCTGCCCATTATAAACATGCTCCCTGACGGCTATAATGTAATTCGAATCGTGTATTGTTTGTAACTGAATTCTTCTCTGTACTTCCGAGAATCCTAAAACCTCGCCAGCATATTCACAGACAAACCGTCCTTTTGGTATAAAGTCCAAGGTACGAAGTCCCCAGCCTTTGCGATCTGTCTGGAACACCTGGAGGCGGAACTGCAGACCCCGCTGGACCACTCTGTTCCTGCAGTGGTCGCTGCACTGACACAGGACATTGCATTCGAAAACTGGCTCAGCGCACTTTGCTTCTGATCCTATGTGTCTGAGGCATAAATTATCATCATAGTTTTTCTCACGACGGAGACAGGAGCAAGTTCCAGGGAGGCAGGGAGTTTTGACACAAACGCATCCGGGAAAGGTTATTAGAGTGGGATCAGTGTCTCCTCCAGGCCCGGCTACATGATCAGGAGTATACTGCAAAAAAACGGAAATACTGTTAAGTCAGCATGGCATGTCATATATCTCACCTGTATTTCAAGCAGCTTTTGGCTGAGACAGTTCCTAATTCCAACAAACAGAATGAAACAAAACAAAAAAATGCAATATATTGCAATATTACCTGAAAACATCTCTCTCCAATTTAAAAACCAGGGTTAATTTTTAGATTTAAAATTTGGTGGTTTCCTTTTAAGCAGTGGAAAAATTTATGTATTTTTCTCTTATCAGATATTGAAAAATTTGTAATCTATTTTGTTTCCCTGTTAGCTTTAGATGTCAGGAAAATCAGTGCCGAATTTAGGTTTTGAATGCAGTTATGTGTTTTCTCCTTGGCTTTTATCTCTTACATTTATCTGGTAATACAAATGCATATATGTATTTTTATTGTGAGTTACCTCATATCGTTTTTGGGGATAAGAAAATGATAAATGATAAATCAATGAAAAATGGCCTTTGGGAGAGAGTCTTCCATTGATTTTTTAAAAGAATTTTTAAATTTGAAGATTATCTAAATTCCTATATATTCTCTCATGTTTTTAAAAAATGCTATTACCTTATAGTTCTATTTGAGTCTTCACAAAGTTAAAAGCAGAAATTTGGCAAAAAACTTGCAGAGATAATTCCAAAAATTGTTACATAATATTAATAGATATTGAAATTTATTGTAGATATATTGTATACATGTAAAGAAATCCTGTTCTTATTAAGTGCGAAAGGGAGAATACAAAAAAGTTTCTCTGTCTTTTAAACGTACCTGTATTTTCAAAATGTTACATTTATAAAATGTTATGATAAAGAATTCTTAAGTCTAAAGTCTCTGTGAAACCTGACCTCTGGTTATTTCCTCACTGGCAGAATGAAGCATATTCTCAAACTCTGAAGATTAAAGTATCTCTCATGAGCCCAGCATATTTCTTCATGTATAGAACAATTCATTTATTTATACTTGTTTTCTTCCAGAAAGGATTTAATGAGGTTTACAAAGAGGTGAGATAAATGAACAACAGGTAAGGAAAGTAAGGTGAAGGGAAAAATAAGTCGAGAGAGCTTAGACACACTAAGTGTGCAGAAGTAGACTGGACATTTGGCACTGCCCAAGAACAGCCACTTCAAAGAGGGAAATATGATTCGATGTATGGCTTGTACTGTCCGTAAGGAATAATCTCACTGTTCAGAAGCATTGACTTTTTCCACTATGGAGATGGGAGAGAAATTTCACAAATGAGTCTGTCTAAACCATTCTTTTCCAGGATGCAGCTTCATGGGCTGTTTTTCATTTCATTCATTCTGACCCTCAATAAAGGCTGTTGGCATCCTGCCACATGAAGTCAGTAAGAGCAGTTGTGCAAGAGACCAGTCGATAGAATTTAGCATATCCAGAGGAACGTTTGAACAGCCTACCTTTCAGTCAATTATCCATTAATGTTGTGTCAATACTTTTAGAAAAAGTATTGAGCAGCATGTAGTTACACTCCCTGTGGAGGCCTTGGTGGAGCTATGCAGTTAGGTGCAAAACCCTATACTTTAAAAAACGCTGGGGGCTTCCCTGGTGGCGCAGTGGTTGAGAATCTGCCTGCCGATGCAGGGCACACGGGTTCAAGCCCAGGTCTGGGAAGATCCCACATGCCACAGAGCAACTAAGCCCGTGTGCCACAACTACTGAGCCTGCGCGTCTGGAGCCCGTGAGCCACAACTACTTAGCCTGCGCGTCTGGAGCCTGTGCTCCGCAATGAGAGGCCGTGACAGTGAGAGGCCCGCGCACCGCGATGAAGAGTGGCCCACGCTCGCCGCAACTGAAGAAAGCCCTCACACAGAAATGAAGACCCAACACAGCCAAAAATAAATAAATAAATAAATAAATAAATAAAAAACAAAACAACAACAACCAAAAAACAAAAAAACCGCTGAGCTGGGGGGAAGGATTGACATCCTTCTGTGAAAGGATGGTGAGTGGGCGTACCTGCAGGGAGGGGGGCGAGGGGGCGAGGGGGGAGAGGGGAGAGGGGGGAAGGCTAATACTGCTTAAAAAGTGATTTGGGGGTGGAGAGTAGAAATAGCTTCTCTTGTTTGTGTCGGTTCTTACAGCTTTAGCTTAGCAGAGATGTCATAAAAGGATAAAGGATGGCTTAGAAAAAGATGCCCTATCAGTCAAATTCAATGACTGCTGTCTTTTACAGAATCTACTTCCAGACTTTAAGAGTCAACTTAGAAATGGTTACTGAGACATTTTAAGAAGTGCTTGTAAAATGAAGATTGTACTACCACTTTGTTAAACTTTTCATGAAGAATTCTTTTCACTTGATTTGTTCTTAAAGGTGCATATAATTTTAATGTACTACAGAAATCACTAAACTCTAAGGTGATTTATTTATTTATATTTTGATGCAGATAACAACTTTTAAAATCAACTCTGACTTACTGCAGTTTTCTAACCAGGAGAGCATATTATTCCTTGTTGTTGGATAAATACTTTTTGGAAAAAATACTATTATTTGCTTATTTTTACTTTTATTTTTACATTTAAAATAAGATTTTGGAGAATCTGGTGATACATTTTTAAAAATTCTGCAATTTAAACTTTTTGCACAATCTCAGATCCTTTAGAGACTTAGATTACAAATGGTAGCTGATTCCAAATGAGCTGCAAACACCGTCCAAAGGATAATAGAGACTTCTGGATAATCTTCCTGTTTAAAGAGAATATTTTTTTCCCCTTGATCGATGTAATCATTGACCCTGATACCAATAATAATCACAAATCATTTTATCTCTATATGTTTCCACTTTCTCCTTCATAAAAAGGTTGGTTAAATACCATTCCAAAAAGATATTTTACCTGATTTAGAAAAATGGCTATACTAAAGAATAGTCTTTTGAAAACTGTGGTCTAATTTAACATATCATTATGTAATTATCTATCTTTTCAGGTATCTACATATTGAAAAGTTAATTATTCTTTTCAGAAATAATCTGACATTTTATTCAAATATTTATATGCCATATAAACTTACATTTTGCGTTTCAGAAAGCTCATGTTAAGTGTGTTACAAATTAGGAATCAGCTGGCATCAGCTTAAATGCTCCCCATTTGTAACACTCTTTCCATAGTCTGTACCCTACTCTCTGGTACAAAGCCCAGGTCCAAGCTGATCCAAAAAGGGTGTTACCCTGAGGGGTTTTTGTGCTTACCCTACACCAAGGAGAGATCAAATCCTGGACATGTTTTTAAATCTATGCAGCATCTATTCTTCTTCTGATGAAAGCATCCTGAGTCTTCCCAGGGGAACCCTTCTCACTCTTGTCTTAATGGTTTGCTGGGGCTTCAGGTTGGGTGGGGCCTAAACCTGGCTAATCGGAACATCGCTTGCTCTTTTCAACAGTACTTTTGGTTCATGGATGGGCACAGGACATAAGCCAGGTCAATGAAATATAATTCTGGGACTCCTGCTGAAAAAATTAGGGAAGAGGTGTTCTTTTTCCACTGGGTTTGCTAAACTACAGAGTATCCATCAGGCATTCCCAAGTTGTACCACACACATAAGACCTACTGAGTGTGTGGCCCACCACAGGAAAGGGGAGCAGGGGTGCGAAGCAGGGAGGTGGTAGAGAGAAATATCTGATGACACCTTGAGAGTTCCTGGATCCAGAGATGCCTACAGTTACCAGTCTCGGACTTCGCTGTTATATGAGGAAATTCCTTCCCTTCTTTGCCTGAGTTAGTTCGTGTCGTATTTATGTTTCTTGCAAACAAATGCGTCTTGACTAATAAACTCAGGGTGGAAGCTGAGAATGGTTCCAGGAAATAGCTGGAAAATTTAGTCAAAGGTATAAACGGCTAATGAGCAATGAGGTCGCCAACTGGGAGGTGAGAATGGAGCAAAGCGTGAAGGAGGCTAGCCAGGAAAACTGTGACTGTGGCCTGAACACTGGGCAAGCAGTGGAGAACGTCTTAAGGCAGAACATGGAATGTCCTAGAGGAGACACATACAGGACTAGGATCTTATTAGCACTGTGACCTTACAGCCAGTGACTTGCTAAACTCTGGGTTAGCAACTATAAAACAGGGACACTACCTATATCTGAGGGGGGGGAAAGGTTCTCAAGAAATTTAATGAACATAACACTATACTCTGTGTGGGCCACTTTGTACTTTTAAAATAGTAACTTTCTTAAATTCTTCTAGATATTATTTCGAGATTTTATATTTAAAACATCATATATTTCTGTCCCATTACTTAAGCTCTCTAAACATTCCCTTTCTATTTCTCTTACAGGTTGCTGTGAAGGAAATACATGTGAGAAACCACGTAAAAAGCTTTCTCTAGTGGCTGGCACATAAGTGTTCAATATGAATTATGCAGGCTATCTAGTAGGGTGGTGAAAAAAATAGGTTTGGAGTTAAACTTCTCAGGTTTAAACATACTCAAACCAAAATTATGTTTGGAAAACCATATGATTATAGTCCTACCTCCATTATTTATCCATCTTGATGGGGGGAAACTGAGAGCTGACCCAGCACAGACTGCTTTCAATCATCAGTAAATATTGCCTTATTGTCTATTGTATGCACATGCTGGGATTTAGAAAGAACCACTCAGAAAAATACAAAAGAGGACATGAAGAATGGGATTTTTATCATTTTTTCAGTCGTCATAACAAAAGCTTTACTTTTTCCTGGTATGTATCAAAGTGCAAAATTGATCATGTAAGAGTTGAGAATAAATACAAAATGATCAGTGCAAAATGCACTAGAAACCAGATCCTTGAAGAACTGGATGGAGACTTCACATTTTGTGACAGAAAACTTGAGACTTTTTTTTATAAACTATGGTCACCCAAGAAGCCAAAATGTAAACAGAAGACAGCATGTTAAAGTGCAATTATATTGTACCTCCTTGGCTACAATTAATTTCTCCCTTATCTGAAGTAGACCTGCACTTATTAATAGTATGAACTTTGGGATCTAAGTGGCATAGACTGTTGGACTCTCACTAAGTATGTAGGTCTGATCTTTCTAACAAATGTTTTAAGGAAAGGCATGGTCAGGAGGTTTGGGGTATGGAATGGTGATAGGGGTTGGGTTCCCATCCATAGTACTAGGCACAGAGCAGGTGGCTCAGGAAATATTACTTGATTGCTTAATTGAAGCTCTTAATAATTTTTGATTGGAAGACTAACTTTTCTGAGTCACATTCTGTACCAAAGCCCCAGAAACTGAAATGACACTGCACAATATTCTGGGCTTAAAATCTAGGCCTCAATTCTGAATTTTAAGGAAGTGCTGTGAAAATCTTCATTCCATTTTTGGTTGTTTTGAAACACCAGCTACAAGAATCTTTGTACTTGGCCTCTAGCCCCATGAGTTTGTTTTTGCTCCAAGCAGCTATTAGGAGACTGTGAGCCAGATAATTCTTGTCAAGGCCATGTTGAGACCTTAAAAAGGCTATCTGAAGCTGGTTTCAGAAACCTGAAAAATGGCTAGATCCAACTCTTAGTTCAAGAAAATCAATCGGTTTATTTTCTACTTGTCTTTCGACCCCGATGACATTATGATGTGCTTGTTTCCGATCTGAACATTTGAATGTTCTTTTTGCCTTTTCATACAGGACCCAAAGGCAAACTAGACACCAAGTTATTTTTACTTTGAGTTTTTCATGCCTTAATTCTTATGTGTGCACATGCCTGTGAAGGCAGGGTTTCGGGCAAGCAAGCTGTTTTGACCTTTTGTAAGACTGGTATTGTGCTCCATGAATATATGGAAGCAAAGTAGTTGAAGGCCTTTTAGGCTTGTTATTTACATGTTTCAAGCATGTTTTATCTTCTTGGTAAGACTATAAGCTCCTTAAGGAAGGGATCCTGTCTTCTATCTGTAACTCTAAGTATACCTAGAGCTGTGCATACAGCCAGGAAGCTAGAACACTGTGGGATTGAGTCTTAGTCTCCTGATTTTCATTTATGCCCATCAACTATAGGTATAAGGATCAATCACAAGGCTTCCTCTGCCCCCCACATAGTGCCTTCCATATGCTCTTGTAAGCTCAAGGGCAGGAATTGTATTGGCACCATCTTGTCTTCTATCCCTAGCTTAACACAGTGCCAGGCACATTATAGGCACTCAATTATTTTTTGAAGAAATAGAACATATGTCAGTGTTTTTGACCAGGCATTCAGCAATGTTTGGTCTTCAGTAAGCTTTTAGGGATCAGTGTTTAATATGGTGCTAGCCACCTGTATTATTAATGATAAACTGCCTAATGTAGTTTGAGGAAAAATAACCATTTCTAACATTAATAGCCTGCTCTACTCTTTTTAAACTGCTGCTGAATCTGTCCTCTTACTTGATTCTCAAAATAACCCTAGGAAGGACAGACAGGGTTTGATATTGATAATGGGTGTGACAAGGGCACTAAAACTTTATAATTATTTTCATTTTGCAGATGAAGAAACTCAGGCTCTGAGACATGGCTAAGATGCTAAGCCCTGAACCTAGCTCTCCTACTTCCAAGTCCAGGGCTCTTTCCACTCCAACATCCTTGTTTTTGTTTTTTGTTTTTGTCATTCCTTGTTCCTTAGGCAACATGCAGGCCAAGGTCAAAGGGGTGAGAAGGTTGGAGCACAAAGGTCTTTGAGGTAATAATAGTAGTTAACATTTATTGAGTTCTTTCAGCAAACCAGGAACTGTATTTTACTTGTAATTCTTGAAGCAATCCGGAGAGAGGTATTACTATTTTAATTGCACACGAGAGGACTCTAAGGCTTAGCTGAGGCTATTTACATTTGCCAAAGCACTCACAGCATGAGGGAAACCTCAACTAAGTGACTCTAGAGGCTAAGTTTTTAATCATGACACTAGGCTAAGATCCGTTAATGGGCCCCATGCCTTATCTTACAAAGAAGACATCTGAGACCAGAGAGGCAACTGATTTGCCCCGGATCTCAACGAGGACAAAAAGACAGGTTCTCACGGCTCTTTCCAAGGGACCTCACGAGACCTCTGGTTTTGCCTTCAGGAAACTGCCAGTCTATGGGCAGAGAAGACCGTGTAAAGGTCATTGCGAAGGGTTAATGGGAAAAGACCGAAACCTGTGAGCTATTTAAGAGCTTTTCCCGCTCGCAGATAGCTGTGCGATCGGGTAAAAAAAAGAAGGTCTAGAAACTTGGAGACAACAATCGAAGCACTACCACGTAGGGTAATTTAGAACTGAACCCAGCTACCACTTACCCCGGCACGCTACCTGGAAGGCCGCCAGCCCCGCCCCCGGGCTGCGCGCGCAGCGCTCGTGATCGCCTAGCCCCGCCCCTATAGAAAAGGGTACCGGCCACGCCCCCGGGGGCCGCGCGCAGCTCTTGGGCTGGCCGAGCCCCGCCCCCTACCTGAAAGGGCTCTGGCTCTGTCCCTGGGGGCCATGCGCTCACAGGCAAATTTTCCAGCCGTCGCGCGACGTCCAGCTGCTCCGTCAAGGGCTCAGGCTCCTCCTCAGAGGCTGCCATCCCGCAGGGCCAGTTCTGCACGGCTTTAGCGGCCGTATTACGCCGACACGATGCGTCTACCACCTAGACTCTCTTGAACCTCGCAGAGGATGCTGGGAGTCGGGTCCCGGGGCCCCACAGCCTCATGGGAGTCGTAGTTTTTATCTCCCCTATCAGAAGTTTGCCTGTGAGGGCGTCTCCTCCCTCGACTCTCAGCGTTCCTTGACTTTTTGGTCTGGCTCGCTTTTTGTTTTGAGCCAGGTGCACAACAGATAATACAAAACCTTGTAAGGTATGGACAAAGCTTTGGGAACACACAATGAAGTGCTTGAATTTTTCCTGTGAGCCCAGGGAGGGTTTTCGAGGCGAGGTCGTTTGTCCGTGTGTCTGAGGGTTTGGAAGCTAGCTGGCGCGGGGGCAGGGGCGCGCCCTAAGCTGAGGGGGTAAGGCACCCCTGGGTCTCTGAAGTCCTGGAACTTGTGGGGCAGCTGGAGTGTGTGTGATGGGGTTTGCGTTCGGGGGCGGAATAGCCTGACTGGGCGTCGAAAGGCTGTGTGTCGAGTCCGCGCGTTCCCAGACTGGGATCCCTGTTTCCTTTCGGCTTCCCCTGCTCTGAGGAAACCGAGACCCGCCCCGCAAAGGATTCCGATAACGTCGAAATTGCTGAATCCAGTGGAATATTTTCAGCCTTCCCAAAGCTCGCTGACCCGATTGTCCTGCTGCTTCTATGTGAAACCGTCGCTCCTCCCAGCTTGTGGGCCCCTGTCCTGGGTGCGCTTGCCTTGCGCAGACCGTCCTCCCTCTCCTGTCCTTCTCGGGCCTGACTCTGAAATGGGGGCGGGTGTCACTCAGGTTTCTGCCCCGGGCCCCTTTCTCACCTTCTCTGGGTTCCTCAATAATAGCATCCACTCCCTGCCTTCAGATACTCTTACAAAGTATTAGGTCTTCATCTCCAGCCCAGCCGGAGATGGATATGCGGTTATGGTTTCTATTTTCTGTCTTATATGCACCTTAAGTTCAAAGTGACCTGAGTTGACTTACTCTTCTGCACATCTTTCTTTCCCCCTTTAAAATAATGTAGGAGAACAAGTTGTCCATGATCTCCAGAGCTACCAAAGCAACACACCAAAGCATTTTCCTGAATTCTTTCCTCTCCCTAGAGCGCCGTAGCTAAGAATTTCCTGGCCAAATCTTGTTGATTCTACTTTCATAATGTTTTTCATTTTCATTTCTTCTTACTCTCAGGCTCTTGTTCCTTGCTTGAACTCTTGAAGTGATATTTTTCAAATCTAACATTCTCCATACCCTCGCATTCCCTGACCGCTGCTTCTACAATGATCGTTTGAGCATGCACATCCAAGTACTGTATTCTGCTGCTTAAAACTCTTGTGTTTGCTCCATGTGTCTCTCAAAGTCCGCCTTCTATATTCTGGTTTATCAGTTCCTTGAAGATCCAGATCCTGCTTGTTTCTTTAGTCTCTGTTTCGAAAGTCTTGTTCTATTTATGTTTTCTCAACAAGCCATGTTGCTTGGGCTTCTGCCACCTTTGTTCACATTGTACTTGGGTCGCCAGTGCCTTTTCCCCGTACTGTCTGTCCACTCAGCTCAAGTGTCCCCTTCTCTGTATCTTTACTGACCCTATTTCCCATAGCATTGGTTACCCTTTTCTTTGTTCTCCCATTTTACTCTATAAGTGGTTTCTCATAGTCCCAGCAACTCTTTAGTATACTCATAGGCAAAGCTCT